>NC_063067.1:27661871-27766805 GCF_018812025.1 Megalobrama amblycephala
CAAAAGTCGTTTTCATTAATTGTAATTATTGCAGTAAAATAGCAGCATGTGTTAGCTGAGTGTGGAAAGAACTAAGGGTTACCACATGAGGGAGCGGTCTTATATTAAAAAGGAACTGTCAAAAGCAGGGTTATTAAACTGAAGACGTAAGCTATAAAAACTTAAAAACATTTTCGTAAACTAAAGTAACAAAATTATCTATGAGATGAATGAGAGTGGATGAGAGTAACAAACTATTAACCAAAATTAAATAATATTTTTCATAGTCATTCTGATTTCAGTTTAATCTGTTTAGAAGACATCCCACCTGCAGATGGCGATATAGTCTGTGATGCAAGTAAGGTTGCCAAAAGTAAGATTGTTTTTACACAAACCCTGGACCAACCCACTGTTCACATGAGGATGAACGTTCACCACAAAAAAGGCGATTTGTAAATGCGTAGAAAAAATGGTAGACGGGCTGAATTGAAAATGCAAATTCACTCACTGACAGTAGGTGGCGCTTACAGAAAAACAGAAATACCCTGGTTACTCCAGCACACAAGTTGCTGCACAACTTTCTGTTTCTGACACTCAGTTGTCACAGAAAATAAAGGAATTCAAACAGTATTTACTAGGGGTGTAACAGTACACGTAATAATACTGATAATTTTCAGTATGGATCTTTCGGTTCGGTAGACATGTGTTCCGAACGAATACAGTGTTGTATAAACCACTGCATGCGCAGAACTTCTCTGTGTGCAGAACGTGATTTCAAACTCTGAGTTTGCCCCCAAGGATGGGACAATATTGCTTATATCGATATACTCTGATGTTGCGAACACATCTGAAAAATAATGAAGGTCACAGTGTGAGATGCTAAGTGCACAATACAAGTTGTCTTAGGGTACGTTTGCATGACAAAGATGTACTAAAATGGAAAAGTTTTTTATTAGATTTTTTTGCTGACTATGAAGCCCTGCACATGACATGCAAAAAAAAAAAAAAAATTGTGTGCATGATTTACTAATTCGTTCCCTCGATTTACTAAATCATGCACACGATTTACTATTTTGTTCCCTCGATTTATAAATCATGCACATGTTTTAGTAAATCGAGGGAATGAAATAGTAAATCGTGCACACGTTTTAGTAAATCGAGGGAACAAATTAATAAATTAATAAAAAAAGATTTAGCCTACTATTTTTTTCCTGCACGTCATGTCCGGGACTCCGTAGCTTACAGACGTCAACATTGTCAAAACGATTAGAACCACTGCATTATTCATGACAGGCCAGTAGATGGCGATTTCACTAAAGAAACACTACGCGCCTGTAGACTGAACACGTTATACACATGCACATGATGTCACCGTTTTCACAAAATCACGTTTTTGTACTTTACATGGAGATGATAACGGTATCGTTTACAAAAACGTACACTTTGAAACCAGATTTCAAAAGCCTGCGTTTTCAGGGCCCCAAAATGCCATTGTTGTGTAAATGAATGGCCAAAACGCATACATTTTTTCCCCCCTTTTTAGTTGAAAGTGGTATCGTATAAAGGGCCCCTTAAAGGGTTAGTTCACCCAAAAATGAAAATTATGTCATTAATGACTCACCCTCATGTCGTTCCAAACCCGTAAGACCTCCGTTCATCTTCGGAACACAGTTTAAGATATTTTAGATTTAGTCCGAGAGCTTTCTGTCCCTCCATTGAAAATGTATGTACGGTAGACTGTCCATGTCCAGAACGGTAATAAAAACATCATCAAAGTAGTCCATGTGACATTAGTGGGTAAGTTAGAAGTTTTTGAAGCATCGAAAATACATTTTGGTCCAAAAATAACAAAAACTACAACTTTATTCAGCATTGCATTCTCTTCCGGGTCTGTTGTCAATCCGGGTTCACGACTCCGCAGTGGAGTCGTGAACACAATTTAGTTTCTTCAAACTAAATCTTAAACATGGCTTACCCTACTGCCAGATGCATGTGTTGTTTAATACATTTCAGACACAACTTACATCTTACAGTTGCATATACTTACTTGTAAATGTTACAAATTCTGGCACACGTGTCGTGCGTGTCAAATAGATGGAGCAGGTTATAAAGGGAGAACAATAATTCTAACCTTATTCTTCAAAATTTTGCTAACATATTTTGCATCCAAGAGCACTTCAGATCTCTTCCCTCAATTACAACAGCACCATAAACTAGAGTGTGTGTTGCTGCCGGTTGCAGCAATATTGACAGACTTTTTTTTTTAAGATAGACAGTAAATTTTTCAGTAAACCACTGTTTTGTTTTGTTACTCCCACAAACAGCTGTTCAGATTTTTATTCACAAGAGTACTGAGACAAGAGAGCCATTTTCAGATTGCTATGTACTATCACTATAGTAAATATAGTAATTGTAGTTATAAATATAGTCAAGTTGTAGTTTCATGTAATGCCCGGTATACACGACCAAAGATAGCCTAATTTTCTGACAGGTTCAGAAATTGAGCATGGTCATCTCAGAGTGTGTTTGCTGCTACAACGTCTACTGATTAGCCAACAAAAATGCATAATGAAATGACGTATTCAAGGCGACATGGTCAAAACTTAAAACTACTTACCTCAAGCTCCATTTGCAAAATTGGCATGCCAAGTTGGCCTCTTTTTCCTAGCCACAACCACGTCCATATTCCCCTCTTTCGCTTCCTCCTCTTTTTTTCAGCGCACATAAAAACCACAATTGCCATAATGCAATTCATCTTGTCATTTGTTTACCACTAGCACACGCTGATTGTTTTTTTGATTCTTCTAACTTAGCCTAAGCTTCAGTAGATGTCATCATTGTACAGGCTACATGTATGTCATTAGATTGATCTACACTGTAAAAAAAAACGGCAGCTTGGTTGCCAGAACTTTACCGTAAAAAATACAGTAGCAACATAAAAAAAAACTGTTAAATTTACGGTAAAAACGTATTTCATTAACAATTGTTAATTTAATACCAACCTAACGAAGTATAATCTGTTTTGCAATTCAGTGGTGATAAGATCTTGTCATTTGACAACACTAACATTTACCACTAGCTAAACACCATCACACATGAAATTTTAAAATGCAATAAACATTAATTTAACAACATTAGATGTAACATAAAATTGTTTTTAGAAAAAAATGAGAAAAACTAAGAAGAAACAGAGATTCGAAAATATATGAAATGTGAAGTTCAGGGAATTGTAACTTAGTTTTTCACTGTAAATTTTACTAAGTTATTTTTCATTCAGTAGATGTCATCATTGTACAGATCTATTCTACGTATATATGAAACTTTCTATATGTCACCGCAGCATTAGTCTTTTATTGATCATACTGTGTGAATTGTAATGATATTATAGGATTGCCGAAATCGCACACAGTCTGTAGCAGGCATAACAGAAGTGGCTCTGGGCATGTGACCAAAAGGCAGAACCTGATTTCACCAAGTACACCATGTTCCTGGATCAATATCTTTGTTGATCCTGGAACAACATTTCTATCAACCAATCAAGTTTACAGTTTATGTCAAGTTTAGGCTTACATCCAGGGTTAGGTGCTTCTACAGTACATTTCTGTTATTCACCTATCATTTCACTCTGATTTTAGGGGTAGGGTAGGATTAGGTTTAGGTTTAGGGGTAGTGATAGGTTAGGTCTAAAGCAAGAGCGCAAAATTTGGAGCTCTTTGGAGACAGCGATGGGCGGTTATTTACATAGCTAAATATTAAGCGTATTAGCACAGAGGGCATTTGCTAAATTAAAATGGAGCAGGTGGTAAATCCTTGATCAGCTTGTCTTAAAAAAAGTTGTTAAATCCCATTATCCTCAGTTTTGACTTAGTTCACTTTCAATCGAAAATTACCCCAAGCTTTACTCACCCTCAAGCCATCCTAGATTTATATTAATAAATATCTAGCTAGATATTTTACTTCATAATGTGTAAAATATGGATTTTTCCTTTTTTTTTTTTACACAAACGCATCGCTTCGCTTCAGAAGGCCTTTATTAACCCCCCCGGAACCATGCGGAGTACGTTTATTATGGATGGATGTGGATGGAGGCACTTTCTTCAGCTCATACTCATTGATCCTCTCTCACTGCCATTATAAAGCTCGGATGTGTCAGGATATTTATTAATATAACTCCGACTGTGTTCATCAGAAAGAAGAAAGTCAGATACACCTAGGATGGCTTGAGGGTGAGCAAAGCTTGGGGTAATTTTCAGTTAAAAGTGAACTAATCCTTTAATGAGGTTGCTGAGGTTTTTTGTTTGTGGTTTGCTGAGTTTACACAGCTATAAATCTTTTTTTCTGATATTGATTTAATGTTCTGGTTATTTCTTTGTAGCTGCTGTAGGCTAGCCGTCAACACCTTGATGGCAGAGCTCATTAAGTCATAAATAGCAGTTCATGTGTGCGATATTGGGAGCAGTTCAAAACTCAAATATTCCCTCCAGTTTAACAGGTTTGTGTTGACTGCATTCCATGCCACCATGTCAGTGGAAAACAGTGGTGGTCAGGTCAACTCATTCTGTTTCTTTTCCTGAGTGAAGTTTTCCAGGCCCCATCTACAGCAAATTAGCTTTTCACCTTGTCATGGTTGACACACTGACAAAACAAATAAATAGCAAAGTATCAAAGTCTCTGTGATGAATATTTTCAGACTTTTCAGTTTATCTTCTCAAGCCTGGTGGTCTACGGTTATGAGAAGCTGCCCTTTTGGCTGTTTCAGACCTCCAGGGACAACAAATGAAGTAATGTTGCAGTTTGGTTGCATCAATGTCGATTTGACATTGCCTAAATGAAAACCTTGTTTAAATGTTCAGGCTTAGATGTTCAAGGTCTTTGCAGTAAAACCACTTCAGCTGATTCCCGATTCATCACCAACACTGCAGCACTATTTCACTTCTGGAGTGGCTCAACCCTCAGTTTGAATAATTTATTACGCCTATAGTTTGAGTAACTCCATTGAGATCCATCAGGCTGCGTCTGAAAAATGCTGCCTTTGCAAACATAGCTGTCTATGCTGTCCCTCAATCGTGTGTGTGTGGTCGGTTGAAAGAATAGCAATGGCATCTGACAGAGCAGTTAAAAGAAGTGAATGAATTCAGTCATTTCATGAGTTCACACTTACAAATAATCAGCTACTTAATAGTATGCCTTTCAAATAGTAACGGTATGCGTATATGGCGTTCTGTCCGAGGAGAGGGCTCTGAGCTCGGTATTTGGCCCGAACCCAGAGTACTCCCCCCGTATTTCTGGTTTAGGAAAGTAACCAGGCGAGAGTGAGGAGACAGGGTGGTGGAGGGATGCTGAAAACTGTCAAAAAACATAGGTCAGTTGACTGCGTATATACTGTATATAGGTCTCCACTCATGTTGATTGGGTAGACATGTTGATTGCTGATTGATGACTGCTGGTTGGAGTGATGTGATTATTAATTAACTTTCATGGCCCCCAGAATATTTTGTTTTATGAATATCTGAACTTACAATATATCAAAAGAAAGAACAGACCCCCTGCTTTAAAAATAAATAATAAAATAAAATAAAATAAAATAAAATAAAATAAAATAAAATAAAATAAAATAAAATAAAATAAAATAAAATAAAATAAAATAAAATAAAATAAAATAAAATAAAATAAAATAAACCTTTTATTCTAACTTCAAGCATTCTTTTTTATCAACACTTGAATGTGGTTAAGTTTCTTTAAAAAAAAAAAAGCAACATTTTGAACAAAAATCTGAGAAAATAATATCTTTGTCAATCCAAATTGGATTGAGAATGATGATCAAAACACAGATGAGTAATTGAGTCCTCAAACCCCCAAGCTTCAAGTCTTGTACCTTAACGTTACAGTTTTGATTTATAGCTGTAAGCAGTTGACAATTGTTTCTTTTTCATCTGTGTTTTGATCCAGAGATTCTGTACTCTTTCAGAAGATGTGTAATAGCTGCCGCTACCATGTAACAGTGAAAACATGAAATTGAAACCATGAAACAAAAATTGTAAGGAAAACAAAATATCAAAATGTAAAATACAAACATAAAATAGATTGCTTATATAAATGCAAAGCTACTTTTAAATGGTCATTGATAGAGAAAAATGCTTTTTGCCTCCAACTCAATAGCTGCATTTCCACCGAAATAACCCGGATTAATTTGTGAACTTTTTTCTCCAGACCTGTTGCTGTCTGCGTTTTCATCACGGTCTAAAGTACCGTGAAGATTAAGTCCAGTGATGTAGGACTGCGTGTGACTTTCCAGTTCCCGCTGGATTGCATCCTCCGCATATAAGCTTAATAAAGCCTGAACCTCATCGCCGGTCCATCGGTTGTATTTTTTAAACTCCATCATTGATTCAAATAGCAAACTACTTTTACTGCACACACCGCAACAGACATTAAAAAATGGTAGTTGAAATAAAATGCTGTGTTAGGGTTGAGCATGGTCATCTCACAGTATGGTCAACCAATCAGCATGTTCAGCGCACAAGTCCCACCCCCGAAAGTTCCTGAACTGTGAAAAAGTACTACCTCATGAGCAGGGACTTTCTGAGGGGGAATTTTTATCCAGAACTTAGTCATTAGTTCCAAAAAAAAGTTATTTTAATGCTGTTATTGTTAGGGAAAGTTATTGCAATGCTGTTATTTGTTAGCTAAAACTATTAATATATATATATATATATTTTATTGAAATAAATCTGAAATAAAATAAAATAAATTTAAGATGAAAAGCTTAAACTAAACGAAAATCAGAAACTGAATGAAACAAGTGCTAAAATTACTAAAACTGAAATTAAAAAAAGTTCAAGCTAAATGGAAATATATAAAATGACAAACAATGACAAATGACTTAAACTAAAATTAAAATGAAAACTGAACATTCGTAAATTTTTAAATATTGTCCCTGCTGAAAACAAACAAACAAACAAACAAACAAACAAAAACAGCTAAAACCAGCCTATGCTGGATGGCTGGTCTTCATGCCTAGTCATAGCTGGTTTAGCAGGCTGGTTTCAGTGGAGTTTTTGACCACTTCTTTAGATAGTCAGGCTGGTCAGCTGACCAACCAGCTAAACCCAGCTAAAGACCAGCTTAAACCAGTTACATCCAGCTAAAACAAAACAACAAAACAAAACAAAATTAAGACCAGTCAACCAGCTAAGCCATTTATATATATATATATATATATATATATATATATATATATATATATATATATATATATATATATATTATATATATATATATAAAGCTAATTTGCGATTTAAGATATGGGGATATCAGTGAACACCATCAAAGGTCACAGGTCAATTAAGACTTCAGAACACACTGGGGTGTTGGGTATGTATGAGAGTAAACAGAAATATATATATACCTGACCCCGAAATGACTCTTGAGGTCAAATTTAAAATTTAAGAGAGAAAAAAATATAAGATGATCAGGATGCTCTGATTAGTTTGAAGGCAGAAAACATCTGGAACACAACTACATGCACACACATACTGCAAACCAGAGAGGAAATTACATCCGTTGAACAATAATTCAGAGTGGAAAGTTTTTTTTTCCTTTTTTATTGTTTTTTTTTTTCTTCTTTCCACTCTTTCTCTCTGATGGATGGTAAAACGTGCAGGTGTGGGTTTTCTTTGATATGAGATTCCACATGTTTCATTCAGAAGGGTCTTAACTGCCTTCAGAAGAAACTGTCAAAGCCAGATCCTCTCATCAACCGACCCAGAGATTGTCCAGACCTCTGTCTGAAGGTGTTGTCTAGATCAGGCAGAGTCTATAATCAACACGATTGATTAGATATAGTTGGCAGAGCTGATAAAGACATCAGATCCATGTGCTCTCTTTGGGTTTGGGCAGAGCGGGTAATCACCACACTAACTCTGGCTCTGGAGCCCATTAATTAATTGAACGGGAAATTGAGAGAGGCATTTGTAATAATAACAATACATAAAAAATAAAACACAAAGCCAGATTTCACATGTTGTAATCAAGGGTTGAATTGTTGCTCTGTTTTTGAAGCCAGCCAACTGATGTAGGCGGTATTTTCATTTGAAATGCGAGACCTACTGTGTTGGATTACTCATAATTACTCTAGGAGTATAATCAATATTGTGCAGTTTTTCATCTTGATTGTGCTTAAAACTTAATGAATATCACAAGATGAGAATGAGGATGTTGATCAATGATCACAATCATGTCTGCTCAAGTTATTACCAGAAAGTATGGGGCCGTGGAGCCGATGATGTTAAATTAATGAACTCAAACTAATTCAAGCATAAACTCATAAACTAAATATCAGCATTTCTCTGAAACACGTAGACCTAGATTAAACAAATGATTTGTTCTCAACTGGGTCATGATCCAAAATGAGTCACAGTTCTGTTCTGATTGACACAAACAGCAGGCAAAAACAATGATAAACTTAAATAATACAGTAAAACTATACTTAATCATGCATAGTTCACTTATAATACACTTTTAAAAGGGAGGAGAAAACAAATTCACAAAATGTGGCTTGCTAATATTAATTCTGCTGTTGTTTATGCATTTATAAAACTTGACAGTTTTCCTGTCTTGTTACATATTGCTAGATCTGTGCAGTTCCTGATAATAAAAAGTTCTGATTATGAAGACATTTTTATACAATACAAAACTTTTTATATACTTTTATTATGATATACACTACTGTTTAAAAGTTTGCTGTCTTTTTAAAGAAATTAATACTTGTATTATTATTACTAAAATAATGCTAATAATCTGCAAGAATGCATTAAACTGATCAAAAGTGATAGTAAAGACATTTAAAATGTTACAAAAGATTTCTATTTCAAATAAATGATTTGAACTTTCTATTCATCAAAGAATCCCCCCCCCCCCAAAAATGTATCACGGTTTTTTACAAAAATATGAAGCAGCACAACTGTTTTCAACATTGATAATAATAATAATAATAATAATGATAATAATAATAAATGTTTCTTGAGCAGCAAATCAGCATATTAGAATGATTTCTGAAGGATCATGTGACTGAAGAGTAATGATGCCGATAACTGCATAAACTGATATCATTGTCACTGCCGTTGACCCTCCATTTCTGTTTTTCTTCTGCTTTTAGGGATCTCAGTATGAACAACATCAGTGAGATTCAGCCCAACGCTTTCCACAACCTGCACTTCCTCAGTGAACTGTAAGTACACACTTCCTCACATTTCTTCACTCCAAGTACACTTCCTCTGTGAACTCTAAGTGCACTGCAGTGTATTTTAGTTGAGTTCACCTCTATGGTGTGACAAAACGGTGTACACAAAAAATCCAGTTGATGAGTGGTTATTTATGTGAAGCGCTTCAGTGAAGGTTAAGTTGGAGAGTGACGCAATTCCAGATGTGTTATACAAGATCTAGATAGCATAAAACCATGAATAAATAAATAAATGAAATCATCAGCTTGGGTTATAATGACCTTAACATGCATTGTGTATTAGCTGATGTATAACATGTTGATTAACTTTCTATTAAAGGTTCATTAATTTAGTAGCCTAAATTTTTACCAACATTAAAATGAATGTAAGGGATAGACCAATTATTATATATATTATATTATATTATATTATATTATATTATATATATATTATATATATATATATATTATATTATATTATATTATATTATATTATATTATATTATATTATATTATATATATATATATATATATATATATATTATATTATATTATATTATATTATATTATATATATATATATATATACACAGTGGGTACGGAAAGTATTCAGACCCCCTTAAATTTTTCACTCTTTGTTATATTGCAGCCATTTTCTAAAATCATTTAAGTTCATTTTTTTTCCTCATTAATGTACACACAGCACCCCATATTGACAGAAAAACACAGAATTGTTGACATTTTTGCAAATTTATTAAAAAGAAAAACGTAAATATCACATGGTCCTAAGTATTCAGACCCTTTGCTGTGACACTCATATATTTACTCAGGTGCTGTCCATTTCTTCTGACCATCCTTGAGATGGTCTTACACCTTCATTTGAGTCCGGCTGTGTTTGATTATACTGATTGGACTTGATTAGGAAAGCCACACACCTGTCTATATAAGACCTTACAGCTCACAGTGCATGTCAGAGCAAATGAGAATCATGAGGTCAAAGGAACTGCCTGAAGAGCTCAGAGACATAATTGTGGCGAGGCACAGATCTGGCCAAGGTTACAAAAAAATTTCTGCTGCACTTAAGGTTCCTAAGAGCACAGTGGCCTCCATAATCCTTAAATGGAAGACGTTTGGGACAACCAGAACCCTTCCTAGAGCTGGCCGTCCGGCCAAACTGAGCTATCGGGGGAGAAGAGCCTTGGTGAGAGAGGTAAAGAAGAACCCAAAGATCACTGTGGCTGAGCTCCAGAGATGCAGTCGGGAGATGGGAGAAAGTTGTAGAAAGTCAACCATTACTGCAGCCCTCCACCAGCCTCTCCTCAGTGCAAGACACATGAAAGCCTGCATGGAGCTTGCTAAAAAAAACACCTGAAGGACTCCAAGATGGTGAGAAATAAGATTCTCTGGTCTGGATGAGACCAAGATAGAACTTTTTGGCCTTAATTCTAAGCGGTATGTGTGGAGAAAACCAGGCACTGCTCATCACCTGTCCAATACAGTCCCAACTGTGAAGCATGGTGGTGGCAGCATCGAGGGAAAGCAATTGAGGGAAAGATGAATGCGGCCAAATACAGGGATATCCTGGATGAAAGCCTTCTCCAGAGTGCTCAGGACATCAGACTGGGCCGAAGGTTTACCTTCCAACAAGACAATGACCCTAAGCACACAGCTAAAATAACGAAGGAGTGGCTTCACAACAACTCCGTGACTGTTCTTGAATGGCCCAGCCAGAGCCCTGACTTAAACCCAATTGAGCATCTCTGGAGAGACCTAAAAATGGCTGTCCACCAACGTTTACCATCCAACCTGACTGAACTGGAGAGGATCTGCAAGGTAAGAATGGCAGAGGATCCCCAAATCCAGGTGTGAAAAACTTGTTGCATCTTTCCCAAAAAGACTCATGGCTGTATTAGATCAAAAGGGATGCTTCTACTAAATACTGAGCAAAGGGTCTGAAAACTTAGGACCATGTGATATTTCAGTTTTTCTTTTTTTAATTAAATCTTTTTTAAAATTAAATCTGCAAAAATGTCAACAATTCTGTGTTTTTCTGTCAATATGGGGTGCTGTGTGTACATTAATGTACAGGAAAAAAATTGAACTTAAATGATTTTAGCAAATGGCTGCAATATAACAAAGAGTGAAAAATTGTAAGGGGGTCTTAATACTTATAGTTTCAAATGAAGTATAGCATGTTAACACCGCAGGATATGTCAACTACCCATTTATATTTGGTCTTTATCACACCAATCTTGTATTTTTTTGCAAAAATATAAATTTTTCATAATTTCCCTTGTCAGACACATTTAACACTGCATGTGTCATAAAGAAATGTTCTCTTCAAAGCTCAGAGATGCTACAGTACTTCCTGCAGCTTCATCAGAGCCACATAAAAGATCAAACGTATTTTAGACCAACATCTAGCATGTACAAACTCTGTCTAGACCTTTACGTGTCAGGCATCAATCACAATAAGTTGAAGGCTAAAACCAATATAGCATGTCTGCTCACACTTTTCCCCCTGAAGGACCAATTAGCTCAGGTGAGACCTAGCGTAACCCCTTTGAGAGTCTCTGGAGAGCGTTAAAATTCGAATGAAAAGCACCTGGCCGCTGTGACTGCTCGCACATGGTGCCGTCAACAGCAGCAGCAGCGGGTCTGCGGAGCAGCTGGGAGTATGGGCCACCTGACTGACAAAAACAGGATGGATTGGGAATGCCCAGAGCTGTCGGAAAGTGTTGGGGAACATGCAGACAGCAGGAGGCCTGCAGGAAATGTAACATTTTTCTAGGAGTCAATATTTATGGCGTGGCTGTCAAAGCAAACGGACAATTCCTCATTCCACTTCACTAAATTAGTCCTTACTTCCCTGGGAATGGCGTGCTGTTGCTACATTTCAAACAAACAGGTTGTTGTAGAGGAAGATGTCGAGGCTTCAACAAAATAGCAAACCTGAAACCAATGTGTTTGGAAGTGTTGAGTCCTAACCCCTGTGTTCAACTAACTAAGGCTAAGTGTTGCCAATTAGCTCACGCATCATTATATGTCATCATGACTCGATACATCAAGATGCATTACAACATCATAATTGTATCTCGACTGAAACTGCACTTCACTTTTTTCCAGGCGTCTCAAAGAAGGGCTTTATATAAACTTTCTGATTCTGTGTTAATTTAACTACAGGAAATTATGTGAATTCACACATGTGAAATGTAATTAATCAAGTTAATGAATCAGCTTAATTAAGGAATTACTAATTATTTGGATCAGTATTCTAAAGTGAAAAACATGATAACTCTCTAGTAACTACTGAAGTCATTGTAAACTTTTGAGGTTTTTTTGTACAGTAATTCTTTCTGATGCATTTGGTAACACTTAAGTAATTACTAGTGGGTTACTATGATCTTCACTTTAGAATACTGATCCAAATAAGTAGTAGTTCCTTTAGAATTATGTAGTAACTCTTGAGTTATTACTATCCAATACTTTACAAAAACCTCAAGTTTACAATGACTTCAAGCGTTAGTTCACCCAAAAATGAAAATTATGCCCCTCGTGTCGTTCCAAACCCGCAAGACCTCCGTTCATCTTCAGAACAGTTTAAGATATTTTAGATTTAGTCTGAGAACTTTCTGTCCCTCCATTGAAAATGTATGTACGGTATACTGTCCATGTCCAGAAAGGTAATAAAAACATCATCAAAGTAGTCGATGTGACAACAGTGGGTTAGTTAGAATTTTTTGAAGCATCGAAAATACATTTTGGTCCAAAAATAACAAAAATTACGACTTTATTCAGCATTGTAGTCTGCTCTATTCCTTTCCATTGAATTGATTCCATTGATTGAATTGATTCCATTGAATCCTTTCATCTGTCGGCATTGGTAATGCACTTTTACATCGCCGTGGTTGTTTTTGGCGATTAGGACATCTGCGACATGCACATTTGCGCACCATTTTAAAAAATATAGCAATACCAAAATACAAACAATATAGAATAGCTTGAATACAGTGTGCGTAAGGAGCAGAAGGGGGCGGTAATGCACCAATAAGCTGGATGCCAACTGGCGTAAAACAGGAAAGAAGAAGAAGAAGCGGAGTCGTGAACGCGGATTGACAACAGACCCGGAAGAGAATACAATGCTGAATAAAGTCGTAGTTTTTGTTATTTTTGGACCAAAATGTATTTTCAATGCTTCAAAATGTCGCGGATGTCCGAATCGCCAAAAACAATTACGGCGACGTAAAAGTGCATTACCAACGCCGACAGATGAAAGGATTCAATGGAATCAATTCAATGAAATCAATTCAATGGAAAGGATTCCGGAAGAGAATACAATGCTGAATAAAGTCGTAGTTTTCTGGACATGGACAGTATACCGTACATACATTTTCAATGGAGGGACAGAAAGCTCTCGGACTAAATCTAAAATATCATGACATAATTTTCATTTTTGGTTGAACTAACCCTTTCAGTAGTTACTAGAGAGTTATCATGTTTTTCACTTTAGAATACTGATCCAAATAATTAATAATTCCTTCTGAAGGATTTGGTAATATTTCAGTCATTACTAGTGGGTTACCATGATCTTCACTTTAGAATTAATTATATATTATGCATTATTCACGTTAATAATGAACCTTTATATAATAGTTCTTAGTAGTTCTCTGAGAGGTATGAAAAAAAAATAGTAGTTACTGATTAGCTAATAGTTATTACTAATTCGTTAATCAGAGTTTCTTGATAGTTAATAATAGTTACTAGAGTGTTAATAATCCATTATTCATTTGTTCCTGTGTAGTTATTAATTAATAAAGGATCAGTATTCTAAAGTGTTACAAAATCATTAAACAGACTTTTACCAGATATTACTGGTCCGAGTTTAGTGACGTTAGTTAATAAAAGTCTGATATCAGTAGTTCCTATAAGTTTTAAACATGCTATTGTATACAGCCCCTCTTGAAAAGAACAAATTTGGACTCAAGTGTTTTATCAAATTATCGTCCTATCTCGAAACTACCATTTTTTTTAATCTAAAGTCTTAGAAAAAGTTGCATTAAACCAAGTGCAGTTTTTTTTCTAGATCATAATGACATTTAAAAAAAAAAAAAAAAAACTCTGGGTTCAAAGCAAATCACAGCACAGAAACGGCCCCGCTTAAAGTTTTAAATGATATTTTATTTCAATTAATTCTGGTGATTCTGTGATTCTAGTCTTGCTAGACCTTAGCACAGCGTTTGATACTATTGATCTCGATATTCTTATTACTCACCTAGAAAGACTGTGGGTATTCGGGGTATAGCTCTTGAATGGTTTAAATCTTTTCTGTTTAATGGGATGTTTTCAGTTAATATTGGTCAGCTTTACTCCAAATCTGCTTCATTGATTTATGGTGTTCCCCAAGGTTCTATTCTTGGCCCAATTTTGTTTTCACTTTACATGCTACCTTTAGGTTCTATTTTTCAAAAGGCACTGACTATCTTATCACTGTTACTAAGACACTCAGGTGTAACTACCTCTATAAAAACAGGACAGGAGGTCAATTGAGGCATTAGTAACCTCTTTACATGAAGTTAAATTATGGATGTCATTGAATTTTTTTTTAATTTAAATGAAAGCAAAACTGAGATAATCTGGTCCAGGACCTCTGTTTCCCAAATTCTTTCTGATATGGGAAATTTAGCTCCACTCTTCAAATCGGTGGTTAAGAATCTTGGGATACAGTTTGATGAGTCTCTGAAATTCAATAAACAGATCAACTCCTTTGGTTAAATCCGGCTTTTTTATTATTATTTGAGGCAAACAGCAACTTATTTATATACATACTCACACACAAGTGTTGATGTAATATTGTGAGAAAAAGAAATGGGATATAATGAGACTATAACGCCCCAAGCACTGCTTGGCTTATATACTGGAACCGTAACATTGTACACCTCATTAAAATCATATCATTTTTATTTTGACTGTAGTTATTGTTAAGGAATATAATAGACTCCTTTGTTCAGGTTCAGTAAGTGCATTATGAACAGCAAGAAACTCCCAGAGACAGTTTGACTGAAAACACATTAGTGGGTATTAGTGGGAGATAAATTTCAAGCTTAGCTCTCTTTGATGTGCTGCTGGGAATGATGAATTTGTGTGTTTTTACCCTTTCTGGTACTCATTTACACCCCTAGGCACCGCAGTTTGCATTTAGACTTGTGAGTAATTTCACGAGTCTAAATTACAATTTTGAGGATCATCTGTAAAGTTCAGCATGCCCTGGGGACGACTGCGGGCTCTTTGGGAGTTTTCGCTTTTTCTTTTAGTCTCTGTTACACCTTAAGCTGCCCACAGAAATCGAATGATTAATTGGAACAATCAAATGTGATAAAATGTGTATGATGAGAGAATTCAGACATGTCTTTATGTTTGTCGTCCAGAGAGGCAGATCTGACCCGACCCAAACGCTATCCCTCCACATCCTGTGTTTGAGTTATGCGCTGCGTGTCTACTTCAATCAGAGTTCAGACTGAGCCATCAATATCATCTTGTTCACTTTTGTAACACTATAACCCACCAAAGTCCCTCAGCATTACATAAACTTCTCCCATGACCTGCGGCTGTCAGATTCTGGCTGCTGTCCTATCAACTCCAAGGTCATCTGCGAGTGTGGAAGGGGGAAGAGGAAGTCTTGTTGTGCGCCTTTGGGACAGATGAAATGCAATCGGAGCCCAGCATGTCCTTCTACTTCCTGAACCCCACCTTTTGACTTCTGCTCTACCTCTCCTTCTTCAGAGCTGATGATTTTCTGAGTTATGTTGAAAAAGCTACTGAGCTGCTCTGTTTTGTATACTGTCTAAATGCTGTAGCACATCTAAACTTAATGAAAGTGATTTAAACAGCTTTACATAGGCAGAAACTTACAAATAGCCTTCTTCATATAAAACACACAATGATTTCCAACAGAATTTGCCGTTATGTTACTTGTCAAGCTAATGATGTTACTCTAATAAGCCTAATAAATGCCTAGCAAATATTAGGCAAAACAATGTTCCTGTTTACACCTGGTATTAAGATGCGTTTTGGTCGATCGGATCACAAATGGATGAAGCTAAATACAGGTGTAAACAGGGTGTAGATCATTTGTCCAAGTTCAACCACTTTCAGGAGATAGTCGAAAACACATTCGACCGGATTGCCTTTGTAATATAAACGCTCATGTGACGAATGTGTTGAAACAAGCGCAAAAGACCGCCTACTCTCCACCTACTGACCTAATATGTAAACATTATGGGAAGTGTTCTAGACAGACGGGATTTAAACTTTGTCAGCTGAAAACTCAAGTTTGGTTTGAAGATGAAAAACATACCAAGCACAATGTTCTCTCATCATTCCTGATTTCTAACACACACTCACAGCGTTTGGCTGGTCTTGCGTCTGTCAGAGCAGAAATGAAAGCTGATGCTCTTTTTCCGTTGTCTCAGATCATCTTCATATATAAATTGTGTGAGCTTATTTTGTCCATTAGATAGAAAGATCAGAAAAATCAAATACATTTACCCGTCCATAGACCCTCCCCTTGAAGAAATCAGGACAGAAGTGGTCGAAAGTGGACAAAAGAAACGGATTAAAACACCAGGTGTAAACAGAATGTGTCTGCCTTGTGATCTACTTGTGATCCGATCGACCAAAATGCACCTTAATACCAGGTGGAAACAGGGCCTATAGGGTGACCACCTGTCCTGCAAAATGCAGGACAGTCCCAAAATTGGGAGCTTTGTCCTGCGTCTCGCAAGACGTAAGCAGTGTCCCACGTTTCAATTATATCTGTATTACTTTTTTTCTTCCCTGAAATTACAATACCACAATAAGAAATATAATACTAAAAAAATGTGATTGGCATTTAAAAATCCATTTGCGCAGCCATCATGTTCTAGCTAGAGCGGGAAAATAACCAAATAGCCTTTCCAACTAATATATATCAACATTTACATAGTATAATAGTAATAAATTTATCTCTCCACACTTGTCTCTCGCTGTCCTGCAAAATCACATCTACTGTCCTGTAACAGAGCAATAATTGACTAGTCACCCTTATTCAGTTTTCCTATTCACTATTTTCAGCAATACCTTTCAGTAATGAGTGAAATATATTTATATTTGACATGTCTCTTGCCTCTGTTCAGCATCTAGGACAGGGGTGTCCAAACTCGGTCTTGGAGGGTCACTGTCCTGCAGAGGTTAGCTCCAACTTGGATCAACACACCTGGAAGTTTCTAGTATGCCTAATAAGACCTTGATTAGCTGGTTCAGGTGTGTTTAATTGGGGTTGGACAGTGGCCCTCCAGGAGCAGGACTGGACACCCCTGGTCAGATAAATACTTATTAGGCTTGTTGCAGTGCATACTGAGATGTACTTATCACTGAGGTGTATGTACATGCAGTGCTGCATTAGACTTTGTCTAAAGCTAGGTATCGCAATTGACATGACGTTGTTGACTTTTGTTTAGAGCGGCCTCACCATAAGCACACTTATTATGTCATAAAATGCTGTTGTTGTAGTAGGCAGCCTTTAAAAAGAAATACACTTTAACATACTTTTAAAAAGAGTATACTTTAAAAGAATGTACTTCAAAGTACAAAATGAATGTAATGTTTTTGGACACATAGTTGCTTGTTAATTGCAATTAAAGGTGCCCTAGATTATGTTTTTAAAAGATGTAATATAAGTCTAAGGTGTCCCCTGAATGTGTCTGTGAAGTTTCAGCTCAAAATACCCCATAGATTTTTTTTTTATTAATTTTTTTAACTGCCTATTTTGGGGCATCATTATAAACGCACCGATTTTATGCTGCGGCCCCTTTAAATCCCGTTCTCTCCGCCCACAGAGCTCACGCTTGCCTTAAACAGTGCCTTAACAAAGTTTACACAGCTAATATAACCCTCAAAATGGATCTTTACAAAGTGTTCGTCATGCATGCGTCGGATTATGTGAGTATTGTATACTGTAATATTGTTTACTTCTGATTTTGAATGAGTTTGATAGTGCTCCATGGCTAACGGCTAATGCTACACTGTTGGAGAGATTTAAAAAGAATGAAGTTGTGTTTATGCATTATACAGACTGCAAGTGTTTAAAAATGAAAATAGCGACGGCTCTCTTGTCTCCGTGAATACAGTAATAACCGATGGTAACTTTAACCACATTTAACAGTACATTAGCAACATGCTAACGAAACATTTAGAAAGACAGTTTACAAATATCACTAAAAACATCATGTTATCATGGATCATGTCAGTTATTATTGCTCCATCTGCCATTTTTCGCTATTGTTCTTGTTTGCTTACCTAGTCTGATGATTTGGTTGTGCACATCCAGACGTTAATACTGGCTGCCCTTGTCTAATGCCTTTTATAATGTTGGAAACGTGGGCTGGCATATGCAAATATTGGGGGCGTACACCCCGACTGTTACGTAACAGTCTGTGTTATGTTGAGATTCGCCTGTTCTTCGGAGGTCTTTTAAACAAATGAGATTTATATAAGAAGGAGGAAACAATGGAGTTTGAGACTCACTGTATGTCATTTCCATGTACTGAACTCTTGTTATTTAACTATGCCAAGATAAATTAAATTTTTCATTCGAGGGCACCTTTAAATGAAAATGTATTTTAGTTTAAATTTCAAATGCAGTTAGCTGAACTTTAGAGTGTAAAGTACATCTTTATGTGTAATTTATGCAGCACGTTTGAGCTTCCGCAAGAGGTTTGTGGATTAGTTTTACGATCTCTTTATGAACTTTTTGAAGTGTCAAAGTGGTAGTTGCGTTTCTAGGGTACCATTAATAAAAGCTATTTAAATACCCTAATTGAACTAAGGCCTAAATGTAATATCAAATAACACAGTTAAAATTATAATCAGGTATTTTATTGTACTTTACTGTGTTAAGGCAGGAACATACCAAGTCGACAGTTGGCCGTCGGGCAGTTTTTGTTCGTTGGCCGACTAAGTTTTGTCAGTGTGTTCTGCACCTGCCTGTGTTGGCTGAAGTTGGTCCTCGACTGCTTTTTTTCGGCCGATTCGACATGCTTCTCATTTACTTTGAATGGGTGACGTCATGCGTTGCCGAACTGAATTGTGGGTTCCGTCGCGTCACTTCACTTCACTCACGTTGCAAGTGGCAGAAGTCGAAGATTTCTCAACTTTTCAAGCGCCAATGCAGGCGTCATCCAATCAGATCACCCATATGCAAATACCCTAGAGCAGTCGCTAGCCAATAGCGCTTCGTGCAACACCGGGAAGTAATGTGATTGGCTGTTATCACTATAACGGTCGCGTCAACACAAGCTTCAGACATGCCCTCCGTCAAGCGTTGGTGCTGACGCCCCTGTGTGAATTGATTCAACATTTGAAGATGTTGAAAATTATATAGTTTTGAGAATACGTTTGAGATCGCGAATGGGCTCATATTCGTGACCTCAAACATAAAACTAGCCTATTATTTGCTGAATTTACTGGGAAATGAGCTCTGACGGAGGACAGTGATGATGGCATAAAACATCTGCTCAAACTGAACCCTTTCAAGCTCCAAAAGGTAACAGAATATGATTTATTTTATTCTTCTGTAATTGTTACTCTAATATCAGAGGAGTTTTAGATTATCATGACAGGTAGAGATCCTTCCGTGTTAGATATATATCCGGGTCGATAAAGACCCGAATATGTAAGAATGATTGGCAAAATAGTCATGCATTTAAGGGATAAAGTAAAACTTTCAAAAGTGCAAAGTTAAGTATGTTAGGAAACAGCCATTAATGTGTACTCTAGTACGCTTCAGTGGACTTTTATTTCATGAACACTGTATTGTCAGTAAGAACGTTTTTTTTTTTTTTAAATATACTTTTAAGATTTGAAGTACACTACAAGTGCACATTAAATACAATTAAGTGCACTTCTTTTCCACAAGAGAGGTCACTAGATTTCCAGAAAAGTTTAAATAATTTAAAGCTTGTATAAAGTAGCACAAAGATTAGAAGAGACAGGAATTCCAGTCCTTTGGTATTTGTAGTGTATGTTTTTAGTTAAAAAGTATAACCTTGATTAAAAACCTCCTACCTATTTCATAAACCATGATTTATTCTGCTGACAAAAAAGCAATTTCAACCAGCCTAAAGTGGTTTAGCTGGTCCTCTAGCATGGTCTAGTTGTTCAGTTTGTTTCCCAACCTGACAAATGTCCAAACCCCCTCTGAAACAATCACAACACACCAGCATAACCAGCTGGAAACTTCTTAGGCTGGTGAAGCACAAGCTTCTTTCCCAGGCTTCAGCAGTGACTGACATGTCAGCACTGTTAAGAAGGGAAGCACTCCAATGCTAAAGACCTGGAATTCCTGTCTCACACCCGTCCTCCTGTTTTCTTAAGTCTTTTAATCTTCCTCATCCTGTGTGAGACACAAGGCCACGGCCAGCTCCCCTCTCCCACCTTTCGTTCTGTGTCTGTAATGGCTCTCAGCTGAAATCACAGTTCATGGCTCCTTCGTCATCAACCAAACAAATCCTGGCCAGATTGTTCTTGTGCTTTATTATTGCAAGCTGATGCTGAGCCATTAGAGGGCTAAAGGTATCTCCATCTCACTGCAGTCCACAAGACACAGCTGATGGGGTTTAATGGGTGCATTGTTGCCCCATTTGAAAACGGTTAATCCCTCATGTGAAGGCCATTAATCAGCAGCTCTGACGGCATTACGGCTGGATGGAAATACTGCTGGTGTTTGCTTTACTAATTGCGATTTGTAGCGAGCGGGAAACTCTCACGTTCTCTCGAGTGAAGGTTAACTGGACACACTGTCAGGAAATGCATGAGAACTGTTTCCTGCTAGGTTTAAGAGGAGGAACGGGAAAGCTAAGGGAATTGTGTGTGCACAGAAATTCATATGATTATTAAAACTGATTAAAAAGGGACCCATTATGCCCCTTTTTACAAGATAAGTATAAAGAGTCTCAGGTGTCCCCAGAATGTGTCTGTGAAGTTTCAGCTCAAAAAACCCCCCACAGATCATTTATTATACCATGTTATGAATGTCCATTTTTCAGTGGAAGGAAAATGTATCATTTTTTGTGCATGCATCTTTAAATGCAAATGAGCTGCTGCTCCCTGCCCCCCTATTCAGAAGAGGGTGGAGCCTGTACAGCTCGTGCCTCGAGTACTCAATCAAAACCAAACAGATATTTTAGTTTTTGGCAATCATCTCTATCACGGCCACGCTCACAATACATTGCAGTTCTTTTCTCATCATAAAAGTTAATAACTAGCATGCATTTTAAAGCCATAAAATGATATATGGTTTTCTGAGTGCACACATCCGAAGCACGCACACAGAAAGCTGGCTGTCAGATGGCGTGGGAGTATTAAACTGATTTCTCTTTCACGTCTTATTGCACTTAAACTGTCAAATACACACAAGGTTATATCGGTTAGGTCTGTGAACGTAAACAGCAGGGAAAAAAAAAAAAAAAAAAAAATGTGTGTATTAGATCTGTGTATTAACATGAAAGCAATGTAACATATGGTACCTACTGCTATATATGCTGTAAATGTTAATTAAACAACAAAATAAAAGCAGAAAATCACTCACTGCTCTTGGCTGAATAACTTTAGTGGTTTTAATAAGAATACATTTCTTACTTGAATGCTGCTGTGAACAGCTCACTCAGAGGAGGAGCTAAGCTAATAGGGCAGTCGTGGCCGGGGCTTCCCTACTTTTGCGTACGAGTAGGGAAAATCTGGACGAGTAGGACATGGAAAAAAAATGTAATCGTGCGCACGATTTACTAATTCGTTCCCTTGATTTACGAAATTAAGTGCACGATTTACTAAAACGTGCACACAATTTACTATTTCATTCCCTCAATTTATAAATCATGCGTAAGATTTATAGATCGAGCGAACGAAATAGTAAATCGTGCACACGTTTTAGTAAATCGAGGGAAGGAATTAGTAAACCGTGCACACGATTCAGCCTACTATTTTTTTCCTGCATGTCATGTCCAGGGCTCCGTACTTCAGAGAGTGGCATTTAAGTGAATATGTAAATATGTGCTGCATGTTCTCCTCTTAATTTACAAAATAAGCGGTGAGAAAACAGCAGTTAAGAAAGCATCAGATCATATCGATGTGGATATATTTGCACCATCTCTGAAATTCAGCAGTCAAGTCACATCATGTTTATTTATATTGCAATTTGTACAATATGTTGCTTTAAAGCAAGCAGCTTTACAGTTTTAAACATGAAAAAAGTGTCGCTTTCAATTAGAATTGCAAATTAATTTTCTACCAGTGTGTTCTTACTCATGTCTGACCTCCACAGACTGAACAGAAGAACATTTCCTCATCAAAGAAGGCAGAGCCTCAGTGCACACCTACCTATTATGTAATCGCCACAGACTAATGGTAGTTTGAAGGTGTATAACAGCCGGAGCTATTTTTCCGGAAAGTTCGCTTTTGGTAGCTCTTTTGAACTCCTGAAACAAACTTCATTTTGGCCTGATTTTGTTCGAAATTACATCATACTGTTTTTTTTCTTCAATTTTTGGCTTCAAAGTGAACACCTGGCCCTGAGTGGCATCCTGCTGACGTGAGACCCTCAGTGCCTAATCCAACATAGGACTTACATTATGAAATGACGCTGGAGCACACCAGGCTGCGATGACCCTTAAGCCCCTCTCTCGCAGGCCCACTCTGACCGTGTAGCCAGCTAAGCCTCAGCATCTGATGTTTTCTTTGCAAATGCTTGTGCAAATCAATGAAAATGTGATGAATACTGCTCTTTCTCTCTACCTCTCCTCTGTTCTCTGGGGCCAAATTTGGAGATGAAAGCCTTGAAAGGTATCATATGAGGAAAAAACCAGCTGCGATTTTAATGTAACCCCCTCAATAGACGCAACCCTGCTTTGGTCCCCATCTCCGATTTTATGACAAGAAGCCAAAAAAACAAAATATAGAGCTCATGTCTCTGGCAGACTTCAGCCTTGGAGGAGTGCAAAAGGTTTTGTTGGTCTCCACTGTCCACTTTCATGTTGTAACGTTTTATGAGACATACTTGTTGCTTTGTGTTGCTTCCAGTGAGGACGTGACTGCAGTGGAGAGGATTTTAATGGTGTTTTGACCCTTTTGAGGACAGAATAACAATGAAGCATGAATGAAAACACTAATACATGGACATAGACAGACAGAAATGAAAACAGACAGACAGACAGACAGACAGATAGACAGATAGATAGATAGATAGATAGATAGATAGATAGATAGATAGACAGACAGATAGACAGACAGATAGATAGATATAAACACAAAGGCCTAAACTTGGCTTCATAAATGACTGAACAACCTTCGTGAGGACACAAACAGTAGTGCAACTGTGATCCAAGTGGAGAAACCATTGGTACATCATAGTTTACGATACAAGGG
Source organism: Megalobrama amblycephala (assembly GCF_018812025.1). Classification (NCBI taxonomy): domain Eukaryota; kingdom Metazoa; phylum Chordata; class Actinopteri; order Cypriniformes; family Xenocyprididae; genus Megalobrama; species Megalobrama amblycephala. Next base: position 27,685,524 of record NC_063067.1, read on the forward strand.
GAGGTAAATGACAGTGTAGCGTAATTGTCCAAGAAATACAGAGGGGTCCTCAGCAAATTTACTAAACACAAACCACAGCAAAAACACACAAATCACGTCTTGACAATGTTTGGAATTCACATCTGTTTGGTGTATGTTTATATATGTAATTTGTGTATTTTCACACAAAAATTTGTGTTTACATTTCAGCTGCAGTGAAAATCTAGGTAACGAGAAACAGTTTGAGATGAATAAATCTTTTTCAGATCTGTGGTATGCGTGGAGAGGACGGTAGATTTGATTTTAAAGGGACAGTTCATCCAAAAAAATGAAAATTCTGTCATCGTTCGCTCACCCTCATGTCGATTAAACCTGTATGACTTTCTTCCTTCTGTGGAAGTCAATGATCACCAAAACGGTTTGGTTATCAAAATTCTTCAAAATATCTTCTTGTGGCTTCCACAGAAGAAATAACAGAGAATATGAATATTTTAACATTATTTCCAAACTCTAAATTCGATGTTTCCATGCTATGCTTTATTCTACATTTACGAAAAATAACAATTCCACACACAGCCTTGTTAGAGAAGTCATAAAGCTATAAAACTGTCAGAATCTACAAACCAAAAATCCAATCTTCATAAAAGCTGTTTACATTACACATTTTTACAAATTGGCTTTGTGGGAGAATGAAATCACTCCCCTCTCTTTAGGGATGCAGTTACATGACCTGAAGGAGGTGGTAGTGAATCATTTTGATTGACGCCTGTCAGTGCAGGTGACAGCACTGGAGTCACCTACCGCAGAGCGCTGGATGCTTTTCCCACTCTGTCCTGCCATAATAAACCAGAACCCAACCGGCAGCCCAACTCATATGGAGCAAATTACACAGCCTGTGTTGTTATATCCATCAAACACAACCCCCAACACACACACACATGAACACATGGATGGACTCAGTATAGTAATTTGTAACATGTCTTGTTCAATGTGATGGTCGTCAGTTCAATGTGAAGTGATCACAGAGATGAGCTGTATACTCCACACAGACACACACACTTATGAAAAGAGAGAACCACACACAGTGAAATGAGCCGCTGTCTTCACATCAGAGGAAGCTTCTGCCGAGCAGATGAGCAAATACAGACGCGAGATCATATATATTCAGTGTGAAGGCCGATGACATGCATTTAAAATAACACCTTGCGCAAAACGCAAAAAAAAAAAAAAAATGAGCATGACACAGTGTCTGCTTTACACGGCAGTAAGATCAACAGCAAGCTGCCGCAAAATAAATCAAATTCCTGCTATTAGCTGGAAAGTATAACTGCAGGAATCTTTTAAAGTGAATGGTAGATCTCCTTACACACATCAAACGAAAACTTCTTTTGAATATAAATAGGTCTTTTAAAACACACCTAGCAGACACGCAGAATGAAACATGTTCTGGCAGAGTTCGGCGCAGCGCCAAAACTGACACTACTGTATTTTTAGATATCTTTTTTTTTTTTTTTTTTTTTTTTTAATTATACAGCCAAAAAAAAAAAAAAAAAAAAAAAAAAACAGAGCATTAGCACAGAAAACATTGTCTGCACTTTCTTCTTTTTACACATTTTTTTCCCACGTGTAACAGAATGAGGGAAAAGAGGGGAGAAAAAAACAACAACAATTGTGTGAAAAGCATATGTAAATGGTGAAGCATTAATTTGTATGAGTATAAACATATGCATACATAAAACATGCATGCACATATACTTTTTTCATATATGGTTACATGCATAAATGCAAGGAATGACATAAGATCCTTAAACCAAGAGGTCTAGTTGGGGGTGGGGTTGGACTCTTCTAGTGCAAATATAACCATAATTAAACAAAACTATACTTATTTTATCTCCATGCAGCATATATTCTCTGGCTCTGTAGACATCATTGTCCGAGTCTGGTTTGAACTGAACACCATTACTGACAGTTTCTGACATTTTCAGTGCGTGAGATTGTCCCGTTTTGTTGTTGTTGGTATGCCAGAACATGAGCTTTTCAAGCTTGTAAAAAGTGGCATAATAGATTCCCTTTAAATCTGTTCATGAAGAATAATTTTTTAAGGTTAGAGCAGGTGGAATTTTCCTCAAACGTCATATAATGGCTCCACAGAAATGTTGCTTATTGGAGCCTTGTTATTAAATTTACACATTTGGAAGATGCGTGACTTACATTGTATTTGTATTTTGCAGCTCAGGCTCAAATGGAAAAAGCTGCCTATGGCAACATTTATGTAAAATGTTATGTTGGTTGTTGCACATAACATGACTCTTTCAAAGTGAAATGATAGTGGAGTAAAGTTCAGTTTTATCAAAAATAGATAGATGAATGTGAATCTGATAACACTCTACAGTACATTGATCTAAATTGAAAAGATGAAGAGGTTAATGCTCTTTTGAAAATGATAAATCATGTTAGAAAAAATGTACCATCTACACTAACCCCTACGCTAAACCTAACCGATAGTGTTAACAAAAACAAAAGTGATATACAAAGGCATTTGTTCAAGCAACCACACCACTTTAGCTGCTTTTACAAGTCTTTGAGCTCTTTTATCCCGACTTGCGTTTCTTGAGACTCGTACATGAGCGCTTTGCATTGAAGGAGAGCTTCCAAGCAAGTTTATCATGTCAGAAAAGCCAAACACATGGTGCTGATTGAGTGATGCAAATGTCAAAGTTTACAAATCAAGCACTACTGTAAAAGTGTTGAGGTTACATCATAGTATTGTGCAAGGAACCATGTGAAAATAAGTCTTTATTAATCAATATTCTGCCCCTGCAATCACAATTTGTGTGAAAAGGAATACAAGTTGCCTCTATTATTAACTTCAGCTGGAAACTTTTTGGAGTTTTACAGAAATACAGGTAGAGGCATTTTTTCCCAATAAGCCTAGATTGATATTTTATCAATTCATGCATACCTGGTGATCTAAAACCATAGAATTGGTATTGCTAGCATCTTGCTCTAATGTTTGAGCTACTGGAACATGGTGAAATGTACAGAATCAGTCAGACATTTGGACACACCTTTATTATTACTATTATGTCTCTGACCGAGTAATGGCAAGAAACACATTATCTTTAATAAGACATTTACCCCGAGGATTGTTAATAACCATATTGAGGAGTGTTTAAACACATCTCTATGGTCACTGTGCAGTTCAAGCTAAATAAATAACTAGATTTGAGGTTGCCACCCACCTGCTTTTGCAGATGATCTCCTGGGGCGCACCACTCCCCTCTCCTCTCTTTTAATTCCCTTCTTTTCAATCTCTCATTGATCTTTAATCCCTGTCATTAAGCATTCATTTAACACTTGTGAGTGAAGCGTGATTAAACCATCTTTAGGGTTCTGGGTTTGTTTTATATCCTGTAATTAATGAAGGATAATTGGAGCGAGTGCAGACCGGAGGACAGAGAAGCTTACAGACATCAAAACAAAAGCTTCCGCGTCAGCATTATAGCACATCTGCTTTAATAACTGAGCTTAATATCAGACTGTACTGTATCCTCTCCTGTATTTGGCACATTTCCACAATACAGTGATGACGGGACCTCGATTTATTACACATATTACAGTTACTTTACATCTCTGTCTGAAAAATATGGCTGGGCAAAAACATTTTAAAGAGTTTTACTTGAGCAGGCAGATCAAACGAGCATGTTTGAGTTTGTTGTGCTTTAATTTGTGATTAACTGAAATCAGATGGCTTGTTGCGAGATGAAAATCTTACTTTCGTTTTCGTGGTCTAGCTGTAAGCCAATGGTAGCTTTAAGTCATGCACTGTTTGCAATGTGTGCCTCTGAAGTAACACGCCGTCGACCTTAAAGGGGTCGTATCGTGAGCAATCACATTTTCCTTGATCTTTTGAGATATAAGTATTATGAAAACACAGTGTAACTTTTAAAACTTCAAATGTCTATGATGTTCAATGCTCAACGCATGACAGTCCACATTTACACATCAGTGACGCCTATTCCTATTGGATGATCAGAAACTTAAGCAACCCAGTCATGGCGAGGAAAAATTAAGAAGAAAGTTGGAAAGATATTTCTCAACAACGATTATGAATGTGCCAGAAAATGAATACCTTATTTAGAAAGGCACAGTTAAGAACCTAAAAATGAGTAAGGCATTTTACTGAATAATAGGAAAGATATTTGTTACACTGATCCATTAGACAATCACAAAATTAAACTGATATTTTAATCAACATATATAAAATTACACAGTCTGTGTAGCCCGGGGGGTTCAAAGTCAAAAACAGTGGGCCTTCACTTCTGGCGTGAATGGAAATGTCATTTCATGAATGTAATTGGCCTATGTGATTTAATAATGTAATATGTGTTGCATCAATATGAATATGAAATGGAATGCACCAAAACATTTCTTGAATAAAATATTTTGTGGTACAGACAGATCCCTTCGTCCACCAATTTAGGTGCCCCTTAAAAGAGATTTAAACTCGCAATTCAGAAAAAAGTCAGAGTTGTGAGATTTTAACTCAAAATTGTGAAATTTAAATTGTGAGATTAGTCGCAATTACCTTTTTTATTTATTTCTTTGCAGATTTTTTTTTTTTTTTTTTTTGGCCTAATGCACAGATCATATGTCACTGATACACATCTGATTTACTAGCAACTTTGGACACACAAATTTTAATAAAGAATATAATTGTTTCGGTCGGGAACAACAAATCGATTTAGTGAACGAATCAAAAAACCGGAGCCCCGCACATAACACGCAAGGAAATAAAATTAAATCGTGCACAAGATCGTGTTACTAATTCGTTCCCTCGATTTACTAAATCGTGCGCACGTTTTAATAAATCGTTTGTTCCCTCGATTTATAAAACATGCACATGATTTATAAATTTTGAAAAAAAATAGGCTTTTCATTTGGCTGGACATACAACGTTTTAAAGGGTTAGTGTGGCGACCAGGGCGGGCGAAGCCGTGAGGGAACGGCGCGAGGCCGGTGGCGCGAGAGTTAATGAGCTTCACCTGGGAGGCGCACCGCCCTTGAGTCTCTCACGGAGGAGCTCCGGAAGCATAAAAGGAGGAGCGACAACAGTGAAGGATGAGAGAGGACCAGGGTTCATTTTAAAACTGTGCTAGGATCCCTACTAAAAGTGTACGTATGCGCAAAAGCTGATTCTGCGTACGCACAAAAAAAATCAGATTTATAAAACCATGCGTACGCCAGAACCTGCGCACAAATCCCTTTATAAATCCCAGTCAGCGGAAATTGTGCGTACGTGCATCTCCACCCTGTCTCCTCCCCGAAATCACCGTATATGGAGCTTACGACGCCTAGTTTTACTAGCATAACCTCATCTGCATATCTTTCCATCACGTTCCCAACCACGTGACACCATGGTTAACACCTCAAAGTACAAGACATTGGAAAATATTAGATATGGACTATAAACATTTGTGCCATACACTACATTGATAAAGATCATCCAAATCCTCTTTAGTTTTAGAATAAATATATCAAAATATCCATAAAAACAAAATTGTATAAAATACTTCAGATAAAGTTTTGAATAGAGTTGATTCATTCATTTCCACTGGCCAAATAGTATTTGAATAGTTTTAAACAATTCAAATCAAATTTATGCAGTTTTGCGAGAGGTGAACATATCTTTTAGGAAGTTTATAGGCTATTTTTAGTGAAACAGATTGGCCTACTTATTTATTGCGGTAAATACAATTGCGACTCGGCGGCCGACAAATGATTTTAAAAAGAAAACATGCAAATCTTACCGTTTTCCTCAAATTATATCCTTCAAATGGTAATTGTTTGAGATCCTACACTACATCAAACCTCCTGAGCTTGGCTGTACAGTAAGATATCATTGACCTATTCAAACTGGACAACGGACCGTTCGACCACCGAATCCAGCAGTGTCTTCCATAATATCGAAGTTAAGTGTGCTCACTGATCGTCAAAAAAAATATTTTGTCTAACATCTGCAGTTTAGTTTAAAGAGGAATTATTGGCTCCCAGCGCTCCTCGCTGTCATAAAACAGCGTGTCACTGGAAAAGTGATCGAAAGTAGCACATCTACTATCTCAATTCATATCACTTTTGTCTCCAGAATGTGCGTACGCACGGCTCAAAGTTTGCTTAAAGGTGGCACATTCTCCCGCAAGTTTGTTTTTATAGATCACAACCTTTGCGCGGGACTGGCGTAGCACGCTTCCAGCCCGTTTTGTGCGTATGCACGCTTTATAAATGAGACCCCAGGCCTGGACTTTATTTTATGTTTTATTATGTTTGTGTGGCCGGCAGACGTCCGCGAGGGTCTGTCGGCATTACTTTCGTTTTGTTCTTTGTTTATTTTATTAAAGATTATTGTTTTAACGTTCGCCGGTTCCCGTCTCCTTCTTCCCGTACATACGAACTGTGTTACAGTTAGTTCACCCACAAATGAAAATAATGCCATTTATTACTCACCCGTAAGGCCTTTATTCATCTTCGGAACACAAATTAAGATATTTTTGATTAAATCCGATGGCTCAGTGAGGTCTGCATTCACAGCAATGACATTTCCTCTCTAAAGATCCATAAAAGTACTAAAAACATATTTAAAACAGTTCATGCGAGTTCAGTAGTTCTACCTTAATATTATAAAGCGACGAGAATATTTTTTGTGCGCCAAAAAAAACAAAATAACGACTTTAACAATATAGTGATGGGCCGATTTCAAAACACTGCTTCTGAGCTTTGCGAATCGAATCAGTGACTCGAAACGCCAAAGTCAAGTGATTTCAGCAGTTTAGTCATTTGATAGGAGATCCGAGTCACTGATTCGATTCGTAAAGCTCCGAAGCAGTGTTTTGAAATCGGCCCATTATTTTCATTTTTGGGTGAACTAACCCTTTAATTCCTGACCATACCCAATTTTATCCTAATTCAGATACAGAAACATAATTTTGTCATTTCAACAGATACATAAAAATATATACTTTTTTTGCAGGGGTGTAAAGTATTTTAGTAAATATAATTAGTTACTGTACTTAAGTATCTTTTCAGCTGTTTTACTATCAAAGATATTAGCAACTTTGACTATATTTTTGAATAAGTATATGTACTCTTTACTCCAATACATTTGTGATGAGCAATGTAATTACTAGTTACATTTGGCATGGCACCTAACTTTTTCTGCAGCAGTTTATTTCTGCTACTAAAGAAGTGATATCACTATCTACAGGGCATTGCATGTACTATATCTTGTGTGTTTTGCCCTTACTCACCCAAACTTGTCAACAAGGCTACTTTACATGAATGTGTGCATTAGCAGGTAGTTGTGAATTTTTAAGATGTGGACATAACTGCAGCAGGTAACGAGGCCGAAACCAGCAAGTCCAGTGCAAGTAGGCTTTGACTATTTAATTTCACTTAACATTATTTTATATATATCTCAATAAACAAAAAAAAAAAAACAACTAATAATTCAAGCTTAAATTATTTTAAAAATGTGATGGCCTCTTGAAAAGAATGGCCCAAAGGCAACCATTTTCATCTTTATTTTACTTTAGATAAAATCTCCTCCTATAATTTTCCGTAGATATTGTCAGAACAAAATATCTGCAAATCGAGAGCTCTGTGCAGATGTCTTTCATCAGACAGTGGTTTGATATTACAGTCACAATGTCAGACACAGATAAACACACTTAGATTAGCACCTACGTAAAAACCCACACCCTGCCCATGTGTTTGCAGATAACCTCTTCTCCTTTCTCTTCTTTTCTCTCATCTTTTCTTAATCAAAGATAACTGCCACCTGGAAAGATTAGCTATCAAAATGCCTTTCACATGTGGCCAACTACATTTTTCACCTCACCCCAGCTACCCTCATTTTGATTCTCTTTAGTAACCAAAACATGGTATCACATTTAGCTGAGCTGATTTTCATTGTACCATGACTCAAACTGTCTGGATATCTTTGACACTTTATTTCAGATTAGTCTGAATGTTTTTGATCCCTTCATGGATTCTTTTAAATATTAGATGTAGCTTATATGCGAATATTTCTTATAATATAATTAGATATATTTGTAAAGCTAAATGCTACATTTTTATTGTGTTCCAGCACTAGTCAAAACGTTTGGACACACCTGTTACACTTTTTTTCAATGGTCAACTTTAGAAATTCTACTAAATATGAGTAACTTGTCAACTTCATGTCAACTAAATTAGTCATTTAGATATTAGTAGACTGTAGTAGACTGTTAGTTAGAGTTAGAAGAATAAGGGGTTTGGGTTAGTAGAATAAGGTTGACGTAGTTGCAAAGTTACTTAGAGTCGGTAGAATTTCTGTTGGAGGAGCACCAAAATAAAAGAGTTAGCAGATATTAGGCAGACAGTCTACTTCTTAAGTAATTTACTTGTCAACACTGACTGTAGTTAGCTAACTACAAACTAGCAGTGTAGCTTGACTGCAATTCAACTACTTTCAAATATGAGTACCTTGGAGCTTGGGAAACTACAGTTTAAAAATAGCTTCCACAACACTGGCTTGTGAAATCAAAGTTAGGACATTTGGTATGGGGAATCGGTCTTAAAGGGTTGGTTCACCCAAAATTGAAAATCATGTCATTTATTACTCACCCTCATGTCATTCCAAATTCGTAAGACCTTTGTTCATCTTTGGAACACAAATTAAGATATTTTTGATGAAATCTGTGACCTCCGATAGGCTGCAACGCTATTTCCACTTTCAAGGCCCAGAAAGGTAGTAAAGACATCGTTAAAATAGTTCCATGTGACTACAGTGGTTCAACCTTAAATGTTATGACATGACGAAAATACTTTTTGTGCGCAAAAACAAAACAAAAATAACATCAGAATTTGACGTGTTATTCTCATCGCTTCTTAACATTAAGGCTGAACCACTGTAGTCACGTGGACTATTTTAACAATGTCTTTACCACCTTTCTGGGCCTTCGAAAGAGGTAATAACCTCAGAAGGTCAGTAATAAGGTCAGAAAGCTCTTGGATTTCAACAAAAAAATATCTTAATTTGTGTTCCTGAAGATGAACAAAGGTTTTACGGGTTTGGAACGACACGAAGGGTGAGTAATTAAAGACAGAATTTTCATTTTTTGGTTAAACTATCCCTTTAACCTGTTAACCGTCATGAGTGCGCCTGACACGCTGAAGCTTCTTTGTTTAAATTAGCTCAAATTTACTGTTAGATATAATGTAATTACCTTGACAAACTATACATTATTAAAAAGATCTAAGACTCAAGCTTCAATTTTTAATCTCGGTTTTACTCTCAATATAGTATAGTGACTGTTATTTGTTAATACGCGTCAAGAGTTATGAATATAAAAAACGGATTGTTACATTTTCATTGAAATATGAGCATCAGCCTCAGCCACTGAGAAAAAACTCGTGCGAGATCGTCATGAAAACAACTCGACAAAATAACATCCCTCAGGGCTTTTAGCTTAAAAGCATGCACATTTTGAGAAATATTGATGGATTCTCATACGTTTATGTCCAATTTTCTATACAAGAGGAGTAATATTTATTCAATTTTTACCCCAAATGTGCTGTTGTCCTTATTACGAGCGCTGGATACTCTGATCTACTGTGTTTTCAAGTCATACCTGCAGCCGGAGGGCGCTCTGTGCACATTTAGTCCACAAATGGACTCAAGTGAAGGACAGGACCATGTGACATTCCAGGAACTAACAGAGGCTTCCAGAGATCGCTAAAACCATGGATATAACATGCAGATCGACACTTTTGAAAATAATAAATACACGATTGAGACGATATGTGGGTTATCTGTGTTCTTCACGCCTGTCGGGTATTCATAATAATATATTTATAATGCAATGCTAATCGAGATAGCTTTTCTCATTGTGCAGAACAGCATAAAATAATATATTTTCTGTCTGATTTTTGATCCAAAGCCAAATCACATCACAGAAGGTTATTTAAAACACTCAACTTGTAAGTTTCTAGCAAAAACATGATTTTAATCTTATAAATTGTCGTTTTTTGTTGGATGTGCTAAGCTAACATGCTAACGAGCCCAGAGATGCACCTGTTCTGAGCAAATGTAACGCAAATAAATAATTTTGAATTGTAAAGCTCACCGATTTTTTTTTTTTCTTCTTCTTTTTTTCCCCAAGAAGGGTCATTAGATCCAGTTTCAAAGAAGGTGAAGTGAGAAGTTTGGTGATTAAATCTTCTTGAATAGAACATTGTCAGTAATTATAATAAAGACAAAAGAAAAGAATAATTAGAGCCATAAGCAGGCCTGGAGAGGTGTGAATGTGTGCAGGGCAGACTGAAACTGAATAGGGCAGTTAGCACCACATAACAAACCAGGCAATATACTTGAATAGATGCTTAGATGATGACAATAAACATCAGTTGACATTTTAGAGTCTTCTCAAAATAAAATCACATGACATGGTCTTGAAAAACATTTAATAAAACTCAGAGTTTTAGACTTATCATCTTCAGATTTGAAATATAACATGGTCAGACATGTGGCTTTAGCTGCAGTGCATTTCTAGATTGCTGCAAGGCCTACTTCACTTTTATTTCCATAAAGATATTTCATAAAAATACATTTCTAATAACTTTTCAAAACTTTGAAGCTATTTTTAACTATTTTTTTCATTGTGACAATAATAAACTTTATAATAAACTGCAAAGTGTCTGCTTTCAAATGAGACCTTACTTACGCTTTTAGTGCAAAGGGTTCATGAACTGTATCCGTTTTAGTTTGGGTATGTCATTTCTTGGGATTTTCCAAAAGCGGGGGTGCTGGTTTGTTAACCTGTTGGTTAACTCTAATCTGTTTTCTTCAAATGTTAATTTTTTGTTACTTTATGTATGATAGCATAGACATATTACAGGATTTTTGTTATCTTTCTTCCCACATGGGACAGAGCAAGAGCCCTGTGATAAAGATCTGTGTAAATGCCAATCCAATTTTTTTACGAGAGAATCAAAAAGGGGCCGTGTGCAGCCTATTTCCGCACAGGTCAGAGTTTATAGTGATGATGAATACATATTCGAGAAGACAAGGTCACTTTCAGGGAGCTGGCGAGGGTTTGAATTTCAAAGCCAGAGGAAGTACAGTCACAACGTGTACATTTTTCCATTTGCAGATCCTCCTCAGGCCAGGATCCAATCGAAAATGATTTAGCTATAGAAATGTTTTCCATTGTGCTATGAAACTGATATCGTAGGAAACTGCATTGCAAATAATATGACCTGGTTCTTAGGGTTTTAAAGCCAATGATATTTTCACCAGTCAGGAGAAATCTTCAGATTCAGCTGTTCAGTAATGCAATACATATGTGGTAATTTGTTTAAGTAATCATTATTTATGCAGGTTTATATTTGCCATTGTCTCGCGGCACGCTTGCGGTAAATGCAAAAATAAATAATTTAATATGTAGACAATGAAACTGAGCTCTTTTAAAATGCCTCAAGCCATAGCATGTAGGCCGCATTCCAGAAAAGGATGAAAAAACAACAAAAAACAAATGGAGTTTCATTTTTGGATGACATAATGCAATGTGTCAATAAATTCTGTCCTGTTTGATTATGGATGAGCAGGGTCAGAAGAAATTGACATTTTTATAACACTGAATGAGGGGGAAATCTGCTGAATGGATTTCAACATGGTGGAATATTTTAAACAGACCTCAGACAATGACACTCTCATTGCTAGCTGCAGTCCTAATCAAATTAACCAAAACGTTTGAAGCTAAACTGGCATTTTTTGTTTTAAAATACTATAAGCGAGCCATTCATAACTTACAGTAAGCATCCTGACCAGCCCAACATAGAAACATTGTTTCTACCAGTGGTGAGTGTTTTGGGGTAGGGCTATTAGTTTTTGCGACCAATGGCAGGCAGTGGGAGTGTTCGGGAAACCTGTTTGTAAACAATAATTAATTCCATTTCGTGTCACTAGTGTTGCAGAAATGACTCACTTTTGCTAATAAATGACTGCATGGGATTTACAATTTTGTGAATGACAGGTGTTGCAATTTTACTGAAATCTCACAGAAGCATTTTACCTAGTTTTTCCAGTGTAAATACCATGTGGATGAGGAAAACATTTTCCAATTCAATTTACTCACTGATACATCCAAGGGATGAGGGAAAAGGAGAATACATTAAGAGTTCCACCAGTCCCATCAAGGCCTTTTTTTTTTTTTTCTTCCCTGCTAACAATTCTTCTCTGAAACTAACTGAAATTACCTCTTCACGGACAAACCAAAATTAAAAAAAAAGACAAGTATGATTAAAGTTTCATGGTATTTTGGCCCCCAATGAGGCATCTAACAGAAGACAGATGTGCTGCAGGGGGCCTAACACTAACCAGCCATCCTAGAGTGCTTTGCCTCTGACTTGTGCTGCTTGTTGTCAACACAGCTTTCAGTGGTCTAATGACAACAGCCAGCCTCCACCTTTTTACACACACTATCTGCGACGCAGCCGATTCTCGTAAACTACTCCCAATAAACATGCGGTTGCCGCTTTATGAGGTCGCAATTGATGCTAAAAACGGATTGGAACTGCAACAGTGGAGCTGTTAGTAGGTTGTGATTACGCTTTTTGACAACCAAATGTGTCCTCACACTTAATTTCAACAAACATCTGTGGTAAAAGTTGCAGTATGAAAAGGCTCAGCTCACACTTCATCTGATGGAGGCTTTTATTGTTTGGTCTGATTTGGACAGATGCTAGAGAGATCTCACACTACAGCAAGTAAATATGCTTTGTGTAACTTGCATCCAACTAAATGCATTAATTCTCTTTTGAAAAAGTGTTTTTGAGTTTTACACCATTTGGTCTGAGGATCAGTTTAGAAGTGAAACCCAAATGTATTGAAGCTTTTGAAATGGTTGCCACCAATAGCATATTTTTCTCATTCATCATTCATTGATTCTTTGTAGAGGAATGGAGTGTTGAGGGCAGTTTGGGCAATTTTGGACTGAGAGCAAAGACTAGTAGGCTGGCATGGGTTATTATGGAAGGGTTCAAAGAGTTTCTGTTTAATATGTTGTCTCTAAGGCTGTTTTCACACTTGGTTTGATTGTTTGGTCTGAACCTGAGCTTGATTCCAGTCCCCTCCTACTGATTCCACTAGTCTCTTTTTGCATTGTACTTTTGGGTTTTAATTGTTGTAGTATGTGTAGTATTAGATCTCTGGCATCTGTCCAAATCATTAATGTGAGTACCACTTGAGCACTATCGGCTAATGACTCACGACAAGAACATGTAAGCTTCACTGCTTCATTCTCAAAAGGCATTTTATTCGGAGATAGGCACCAAAAAGAAATAAATATTATAAATGTGACTGCAGCTGCAGTTTAGCACAGACTGTGTTTGTATCAACTACAAATAATACCAGAGTTCACATTAATCAAACCAGAAAATATTTTCATGTGAATTCGTCCTGCGATGTGCTAGAGCACACAATGTTCAGAAGACCAATATTGCACCAACCAAATGAAAGAAAGTCCAACTTCAAACAGGTCCGCATCAAAATCTCTAGGTGGGCCACTGTCCTGCAGAGTTCATCTCCAACCCAAATTAAACACACCTCAACCAGTTAATCAAAGTCTTCAGTATTATAGGTGTGTTGGGGCAAGTTGAAAGTAAAATCTGCAGGGCATTGGAACTCCAGGAGCAGGATCGGACATCCCTTCTCTAGCGAGAAAGTGTGGAGCGCCAAGTGCAACCTAACTAATGTTGTGGACTGAATTATAGGCCCTGTTTACAGCTGGTTTTAAAGGTGCCCTAGATTCAAAATTTGAATTTACCTCGGCATAGTTGAATAACAAGAGTTCAGTACATTGAAAAGACATACATTGAGTTTCAAACTCCATTGCTTTCTCTTTCTTATGTAAATCTAATTTGTTTAAAAGACTTCCGGAAAACACGCGGATCTCAACATAACACAGACTGTGACGTAACAGTCGGGGTGTACGCCCCAATATTTGCATATGCCAGCCCATGTTCCCAACATTATGAAAGGCATTAGACAAGGGCAGCCAGTAACGTCTGGATCTGCACAGGTGAATCAACAGACTAGGTAAGCAAGAACAACAGCGAAAATGGCAGATGGAGCAATAATAACTGACATGATCCATGATAGCATGATATTTTTAGTGATATTTGTAAATTGTCTTTCTAAATGTTTCGTTAACATGTTGCTAATGTACTGTTAAATGTGGTTAAAGTTACCATTGTTTCTTACTGAATTCACGGAGACAAGAGTCGTCGCTATTTTCATTTTTAAACAGTCTGTATAATTCATAAACACAAATTCATTCTTTATAAATCTCTCCAACAGTGCAGCATTAGACGTTAGCCATGGAGCACAGCCTCAAACTCATAGAGAATCAAATATAAACATCAAAATAAATACTTTACTCACATAATTCGAAGCATGCATACAGCATGCATGACGAACATCTTGTAAAGATCCATTTGAGGGTTATATTAACTGTGTGAACTTTGTAAATGTGCTGTAATATAATAGAGAGCTCGTGTGGCAGGGAGCACGCGAATTAAAGGGGCGGCGCGCTGAAAAAAATCAGTGCATAGTTAATGATGCCCCAAAATAGGCAGTTAAAAAAATTAATTTAAAAAAATCTATGGGGTATTTTGAGCTGAAACTTCACAGACACATTCAGGGGACACCTTAGACTTATATTATATCTTGTGAAAAAGCATTCTTGGGCACCTTTAAGATGTGTTTTGGTCGATCGGATCAGAAGTAGATAAGGCAGACACATTTCTGTTTACACCTGGTGTTTTACTCTGTCACTTTTGTCCACTTTCGACCACTTCTGTCCTGATTTTCTTCAAGGGGAGGGTCTATGGACGGGTAAATGTATATGATTTTTCTGATCTTTCTATCTAATGGACAAAATAAGCTCACACAATTTATATATGAAGATGACCGGAGACGACAGAAAAACATATAGAGAGCATCGGATTTCATATCTGCTCTGACAGCCGCTAGACCGGCCGAGCGCTGTGTGTCCATGTTAGAAATCAGGAATGGTGAGAGAACATTGTGCTTTTCATCTTTAATTGAGTCTTCAGCTGACAAAGTTTAAATCCCATCTGGCTAGTGCCCATAATGTTTCCTTGTTGGGTCAGTAGGCGGTCTTTAGTGGCTGTTCGAACACAGTCGACCACATGAGCGTTTACACTACAAAAGCAATCCATTCGAATGCATTTTCGACTACCTGTGGAAGTGGTCGAGAGTGGACAAGCTGAAAACATTTTAGACCCCGTTTGCACCTGTATTTAGGCCCAATCCCAATTCTACCCCTTACCCCTTCCCCTTTGTTTCGCGCATTCACGTGAAGGGGTAGGGGTGTCCCAATTCTCATTTGGTTGGAGGGGAAGGGGTAGGGGGAAGGGCCAGGTAGCCCTTCAAACGAAGATTTTTCGGGACCACACTTCAGACGAAGGGGTATGATAAATTTCCAACATGGCCGACCGAGCGCGCAAAGAGACCCATAAATGCAAGTATTTTTTTACGGTAAACAGTATTTTAGTAATAAATAATCACTTGTTTTATGTTGCCTTTAATCTTGTGTTCATGTATACGGTTATGTTCTCCGAAAAAAGATTTGTTAAAAATCGCTATGAAAAAAGTTCGCTAATGTTTTTTATTTTATGATAGTTCCACAACATATTTTTTTATATTTTATTGAAACCCGTGTTGATTTGACAACATAAATTCAAATCCGGTGGCAGCTTGTCTTTTTGCCGCATGCCTGATTAATGCATTGTTTTGTTGTGGTTACGTCCATAAATACGTGTACGTTACATGATATAAACAAAAAGTGCATTCAGTTTGCGTGCTTATTCAGTATTGTATGTAGCTGTCGCCCAAGCAACAGAGATCACTACAGCTATCGATGGCATCTTAGAAGTGTGTGATAAACATTGGCGCATCTATGACGTAGGAGCTAGCGACGACTTATGATGACATGTAACGGTCTAGTAGTGGTGTCCCATTTCTTAGGGGAATATTTTCAGCCCTACCCCTTGACACTCTGTTTCAAGGGGGCAAGGGGAAGGGGTAGGCGTAGGGGTAAGGGGAAGGGGAAGGGGTATAAAATAGAATTGGGATTGGGCCTTAGTGTCATCCACTAGTGTCAAACAAACCACATCTTAATACCAAGTGTAAACAGGGCCTTACATGGCATGAAATACAGTATTTCATGACAAAATGCAGTTACACTTTAATGTATTTCATAGAAAGACAGACAAAAGCCATTTGCATTTTGTCGACTGAAATGTAAAGTCAGCATTCCATTTTGTGCACAAAATTCCAATGCCAATACTGATTTTAAACATGAAATCCACATACCCCCAGTTTTACAGACAAGGCTTAAGCCTAGTCTTAGACTAAAATGCATGTTTGTACGCCCATAATTGAACTAAGGCCTAATCCTGGCTTAATCTAAGCACTTTCTGTGACACGAGGCCACAGTTTCCTTCCATTTTGTGCACACCTTCTATTGAGTGATGAAATGCAACTGGCTTTTGTCTTTCTGTGTATAAAATGCATCAAAGTGAAACTGAGTTTTCATATTAAAGAAATCTCATTTGTAATTTCCGTTCCTATGGCCAGCAAGATTCAACTTTGAACAAGATTGTACAAACATTCTTAATATTCATTATGATACACTCATCATTCCAGATATTTCTCAGAAGAATATAAAACATGTTGACACAAGTGACTTAGGAAAATTAGCATTAGAGCCATGTTTGTCTGTAATGTGAGAGAATACATAAAGCAGAGAGCTCCAGTGTTTAGATACATGACTGAATTATAACAAGGGATAAAAGTTGACCGCAGAGCTGGCACAAGCTTTCAGCAGAACAGCTTGCTGGGGTACGTGCCTGAAACCTCATCCGACACGCATGTGAAACCATCACTGGCCTATTTACATGGGGTGAACCGCTAAGCTTCGCAGCCTCCAAATCTGACACTTTTATTTTTGCCTTCTCCAGCCCCTCCATTCCCCTTCTTTATTTCCCTCTGTCTCTCGCCCTGCGCAAAACAAATGTTTGTGAAAGAGTGGCGGCACACGGTCTTACCAGAAATAGAGTCTACGGATGGGAGTGTGGTCTGGCACAACATGAAGTGATAGCCATTAAAAACCTCAGAGACTGCATGGCTCAATGATGGAAGACGGTGGTGTGTGTGAGAGAGCATAAGGGAGTGTGTGAAGATCTGTCAGACCTTGTCATGGACCCAGTTCTGGGTTTTGTTGTTCTGTTTTCTGGGCTAGTGTCACCCCTAATGTGCCTGTATACAACACGGTTGTTGCTTTGCCAGAGCTGTCATACCCATCACATTAGCTAAGCTGACTTACATGCTAAACATTGGCCGCGATTCTCAAAAATTTCATCTTGTCACACAAAAAGAACCATTTGGCGTACAGGAGGAGACTGAGGCTGCTCCGGCAGGATGGAGGGATTTTGAGGCAAAGCAGTTTGGAGGTATGGGTGGTCCTGTTTAGGCTGTCATGACTCCTTGTGAGGCTTCGACAGACTTTCCTCAAACTCTGCCACCCAGGAAAAAACAGGCACGAACGCTTATTAAGTGATTTGTTTGATAAACAAATTGATTAGTCCGGATGGGTGAGCCTACAGCTGCTTGATATTTGCACTGACTCTCCCTGGGAACGTCTTTCCCATGTCTCAGATAATTTCAGAGGTATCAGCTATGATGTTCTGCTTGGCTGTGGCTGCATACGAATTATACGCCGATTTTCTGACGGGTCATCTTTTGAAATCGTGATAGATAATTCAAGGGATGATTTGTTGAAATCCTTGCTAAGCAACTTAAATTGGATTTTGGCACCAATAGCCCAACTATGGCACTGAACGCATAATGTTGCTTTGATTATGATTCGAACATGATTTCGTTAAACATATTTAAGCCTTTCATGCATAAAGGGTTGCTACAGTGGACAGCTATTCAAAAAGCAACTTTCTTGCATATGCATGGGTTTTTGGCAAGTTGTTGTATGTGGATTTTTTTTCTTCTCCAAACAAAGATGGCCGACAGCCAGTCAGAAATCCCAAGTTGTTCGGGAATATCCATTCACTCCTTCTATCTAGGAGACTCTTGCAGGTAAGAAAAATTGTAACATCAAGTAACATCTAAGGAATCATGTCACTGTTAAATTATCCAAGTATTGATTTTAGATTGGGTGGAAATTCTGATTAATCATCTATCCACTAAATTGGACATCATGCATCACTAGCTATATTTCAGCTATATTACAATTCATATTGTTACGGTGACTGTTGTTCTTGAAAATACTTCATCTAACTTAGTAAATAAATATATCTGTGTTCTTACGTAATGCGCAGTTCAAAAAAGTAATCCGATTATGTAATGCATGTCACTTGTAATGCGAAACTTGTTACATCAACAAACTGATTACATAATGCACATTACTTGTAACGCATTACTCGTTACATAAAAAAGTAATCTGATCATGTCAAGCATGTTACTTGTAATGCTTTACTTCGTTACATCAAAAAGTAAATGCACGTTACTTGTAATGAATTACTTTACTCGTTACATCAAAAAATAATCTGATCATGTCATGCATGTTACTTGTAATGCTTTACTCGTTACATCAAAAAATAATCTGATTACGTAATGCAGGTTACTTGTAATGTTACTTTAATCATTACATCAAAAAGTAATCTGATCATGTCATGCATGTTACTTGTATTTCTTTTCTCATTACATCAAAAAAAGGTAATCTGATTGCATAATGCACGTTACTTGTAATGCATTGCTTTAATCGTTACATCAAAATGTAATCCGATTACTTAATGTGTTACTTCCAACACTGCTCATTTCAGATGAGACTGAAAACACCTGATCGGTAGTTTTTCCACAGACTGAAAACACCTGATCGGTAGTTTTTCCACAGTCTGAAAACACCAATAGATCAATGTAGATTTCAGTGTGAGGTTTTCTCAGAGAGGTAGAGCTATGGTAGAAATGTGTCTATTTTGAACATAATTATCAGCTAATAAAGGTAAATCGTCATAACTCTGGTAGACTGGAGGAAGCGTGAGTATTTTCTACATTGTATGAGTTGGGTTTCCACAAAGTTATACGTTCACCGGTTGTAGGAAATATTTGATGGAATCACGTCCTCATGTTCTGATATCAAAAACATGCAAAGTTCAACTTGTATGAAGTCTTCTGCTGGTCGAATGGGAAGAAAATCAATTGTGTTTGCAATAACTGAAGTTGTAATATATTTTTGTATATATTTTATAGTTTTCACATTTTATTCGTTGGTTTGTTAATTACAGTATTACTGTTATACTATATTATGTTTAATACAGTATATCTTCAGTTAAAAACAAAAACGCATTACGGTCTACTCAAGTGGACATCAAAAAATCTCTTAGAAAAATGTGTAAAAAAAAAAAAAAAAAGTATTGTTTTTCATTTTTCAAGAGCAATAAAAACACAGG
The DNA here is from genome assembly GCF_018812025.1 of Megalobrama amblycephala. Classification (NCBI taxonomy): domain Eukaryota; kingdom Metazoa; phylum Chordata; class Actinopteri; order Cypriniformes; family Xenocyprididae; genus Megalobrama; species Megalobrama amblycephala. Next base: position 27,705,087 of record NC_063067.1, read on the forward strand.
GGAAAAAAAAAAATCCTGAATGTGGTTGTCATAATTCATGCATGAAAGGGCATGAAAAAACACTGTTTTGTTTGTTTTAGTATACACACCAAACTTCCATAATTTGCACCCTGACTGTAGCATGAGGCCCTCAAACAATAGCAAAGTCTAGCAACAGACTGCAGAGTGTATTTTCCACCTCAATAGGCAATTCTATCCATTTTATCTTCGCCCATTGTATATAAATTCAGCCGTACTATGACGTGTTTGTTGCCACAGGAGGCAAAAGGAGCTTAGAGCGCATTCGTATCTTGGCTCCTTTCAAAATGTGTTGACGTGTTTGGAGACCATACAAAAGAGAGATTTCTGTACGTGAGCGGTAAAGACAGCGGCCAGAGAGATCTGAACCCCATCTGCTGTGGTTCTTGTGTCCAAGGAGATCTCTCACTTTTGTTTTCACCGTGAGCTCCTGAACACACACACTCGCCTTTATGAATTCACCAGATTCTCATCTCTCTGTTAAAGTCATCAATGTGTTGGACTGCAAATGAACCAAAGCACTTCTTTTGTCCTTCCACAGGAGACTCTCGGGCAACCACCTGAGACACATCCCTGGCCCCGTGCTCCAAGGCCTCTACAACCTCAAAGTCCTGTAAGTAACGAAAGACAGAAAGAGTGAGAGCGTTTTTGTTTCAGTTAATGCTTCTATGGAAAATAACATTCAGGGTGATTCATTCTGAAAAAGACTTGTACCAGTGTCATTCACTGCAAAATTAGAAACAGAACTGCTGACAGGTGGTGATTCAGGTTTTGCTCTGCGGTGAATGGTCAATGAGCTGTTCATTTTGCCTGGGTGTTTGTTAATGTTTTATTGACAGATTGCAATTTTATTGACTGACTTATAACCAGCTGATGAAGTAGAAAAGGACAGACAAAGGCCAGGCATGAAACGCATTCACGCCAACATACATCTCAAAATTTCCATTCCATGCACCTTTCCGTGCTGTCCTGGAAGCTTCAGTAAATTTGCCCTGTATTGTCATTCAACAATCCACTGACATTGATATTTTGATTGCACATCTCAAGAAAATTGCCCTGCTACATTAAATCCTTTTATTGCCCCATAAACTCGAGAAAAAAAAAAAAAAAGTTTGTCTTCATCATGTGCCAATACCTTTCTTAGTAATTGCACCTTATTAAAAATGATTTCTTTAACCAGTACTAGATTTACATTTTATAGGTTAATGAAAACATTACTTCAGTTTAATATTTTAATATGCTTTCCCCCCGTTTCAAAAAACATCATAATGTCGGTCATTGTCAGAGATCTTTTTTCTGTGGTCAGCATAGACAAAAAGGGATTGGGTTTGGTATTACAATAGTTACAAATCTTTCTCTATTTGCTCTCCGTGCTCTATTGTGCTTCATACTATCCTATTCAACAACCTAACTTGTCTGAGGCACGAGTACCTGACCTCCTGGTGTTTTTGAACTAATGTTCAGCTTTCAATGAGCTAGTCAGAATCACATGTAAATTTGAAAACATATGAACCAAAACTACAAGAAAACCATGGCAAAAATGTCACATCTAGAACAATTGGTGAAAATATGACAATGCCACACAAAATTGAATGTGCATGGGGGGATGAATACAAACTTTGTGGCATTTGGATGACTTAATAATGGAGGCTTGTTCACAATGTCATATCAAGACTGCTGGACATTTTGAGTCTAGATTCACAATGGCTTTGGTGGCACCATGATTTCCTTGATAAGGAGCATCCTGTCCACAAAGGAGTATTTATTCCTCCAAACACTGGCAATTCTCTGCTGTGTGGTCAAATGTCAGGAGTTTCATTTGATTGGACATGATAAAGCTGTCTGCCTTGTAATTAAAGCTCAACGTCTGTGGCCTCATGCTCTCACGTTGGAATAATTTGCTTTGTTCAAAGAGCTCAGTGTCATTGTTCTACCACTTCCTGTTTCATTCGTTCTTTTATTCGACGAGTCCTGTGAGCATGACCTCAGTGGCCCACCCAGGCAGCTTCTCCCCCTCTTTCTGTTTCGTCTTGTTCATTCTCTCTGCCCCTCCCATGTTCTGGTTTTGTCCATGGAAAAGTGCACCACACAGTACCTGAAATCATATCTCTTGACTGATTGATGTCAGTGACAGGTAACCTCATCAGCAGTAAGCTGGACAACTCTTGTGCCCAGGAGCCACACTGTCATTCTCAATTCGAAAATGGCCTCTAGAGTTTGTTTTTTGACAGGCGTTAACATTTAAAATACACCACCCAGCAAATTACACATATGGAACTAGTGGTGACTTTTTTATATTCCCTTAATACAAAGAGAAGGCCACCCATTGCCACTGAGGTAATGCTAGTTTTCATTTTTTTATGTATTATAAATCACATTTAGTGTTTTAAAATATTTACTATGATTAAATATTCACCATAGCAGAATTATCTTTCTAATATTCTTTTATGGTATCTTTGCAGGATGTTGCAGAATAACCAGTTAGAGAGATTGCCCAGTGAAGACCCATGGGAATTACCCAATTTGCTCTCTCTGTAAGTATCACATTCTTCAAGTGATCAAAAGCAAACTTGGGCTGTTAAAGATTTACATGGAACAATGGTGTATATTAAAGCAACATTTGATAGGTCCACATGCCAAGTGTAGACCTCCTGGTTGTGACCACAGCTTCAAGCTTAACAGCTGGAATACTTGATTCAAAGATTGGTCTCATGTGAAATGCTATTTTACTTAGAAGATGCTCCCTCATCATATAACAAAGGAAGTCCACGTGGAAATGGAGCTGTTCGTCCAAAAAACATGAAGAATTTTGTATCAAATATTACATCATAAGCACAGCATGAGTAACAAAATAAATTGATTTAGCACCCCTCTATCAGATAAAGTCTCTAACAGTAAGGTAATTTGGTCTACACTGCAATCTAGCCATGAGGTAACTTTTGGCATTTCTCTCTAATAGAGTTGATGCAGGAAAGCCCAGTTATTTATATGCCTATTAGGACCATTAGGCCCTTCATTAAAGAACTCCCCACTAGGGAGGATCAAGTTTGCAATTTAGGACACACATGGCAGTGGTAAAACAGGTGTTCTTTGGCTGTTATAACAGTGATACACATGGATTTTCTTCTATTTTGGATTTTCTTTCGCAAACAATGCCATGCAGTTCTTTGCAGAGGAACAAAAAATAAGGAACCGGGAAAGAGTAACAAAAGTAATAGTAGTTCTTGTGTGGTGTGTATAATTCAGTATTTTTATTAATCATGTTTATTCTATCAAAAGAGTAATGAAACTATGGCTATTTTGCAAGTTCTTTACCAACCTACACTTCACCCAAAAGGCCTGTAGGTGGCACAAAGACTTAAATTTAACCAACTATGATAACTTCGTTAGATGGTAAATCAATACAAAACATGGTTTTGGTGAGCGCTTTGTAATATGTATTCACATTAGATTTTAAAGCAACAATTCGTTTGCAATAAGACAAACCAGATTCAAATTGCCCGGCAAATTCGTAAAGCAAAGAAAAATCATTTCTAGCTGATCAACATTATGAAAACTGGTAAAACCTTTAGGGACTTCAAAAGATAAAACAGCGAAATTCCTAATATTACTTCCAATATTTCCAAATTATGTTCATTTTCATAGAGCGGGCCAATATCGTGACGATTATTTAAAATCAATCGAGAGAAGCAGATATCGTTATCGTGATAAAATACGATTAATCGTGCAGCCCTAATTTAATTTAATTTGACTTGACATTTGATATTCAACAGTATCCTTGACATTTATTCAACAGTGCTTTTGATCTGCCTGCATTGACACTATTCTTTAAAAGGAAAAATTATATACCAATTATCAATGTAAAGCTGCTTTGACAATCTGCATTGTAAAAAGCGCTATATAAATAAGGGTGACTTGACTTGACTTGACTATTTAAAATGAATACAGTTTGAAAATGAGTGTATCTATTTTCAACTTTATCTATTAGAGCTATTAGCTTAATGCTAACTCACAACAGAGACAAAAACAATATTCCAGAGGTCAGTCTTTTTGAGGAAGACAAAACGTAACGGCGTCACATTTAATATCAGAACAGTGAAAAAGAGGAACCTTTACAGAGCCGTTGGCGCATCTGGAACCCATGAGAAAACAGCCAGACACTGCACAATGGCATTGGCTCCTCAGCAAATACTGGGAGATTCAATGAGCTGTGAAGAGCCCAATTTTCCATCAGTTCCTCTTCCCTTAGGTCCAAAGTTTCCCTCCTAATCGGAATCACGCCCCTCTTCCTAACTGGTTCCCCATGAGAAGGTCAGAATCTAAATATTGTCTGGGATTTTGTCTGGCCGTTGTCCATCTGCTCGACTCGCATGCACCCCTCGACTCCTTTCAATTATTCCAGTTTCCCGATGCCAGTCAGCATCCCGGAGCGGAGCCGCACACCCACTTTTTCCAAATGAATAATTCCATGTAAATATCCATGTGCTCATTTCCTTCTACCTTTGCAAGGATGTTTTCATTAGAGTCATGGCGTACAAATTTAATTCCTTTGCCACCAACAGAGTTTTTTTCCGCATGGAAGAAGTGCCTGGTTCCAGAAGAGGCTCCAGACGTGCATAGACTGTGTCCAGGCCCTCCCTGTAGTGAGACAGAGCTCTGGCATTCATCCAGCCAACTTACGCTCACTTTCAATCCCCCATAACAAAGAATATGCAGTGATTCAGCTAGGTGCTCTATCCTGAGTTCCCACAAGAGTAGAAAGGCATTTAGTTCTCAACAAACATGTAATTTAGGGTAATGATAAGATGGGGATCGGTTAACCACTGGGGGGGCTATAAGGTTTGAAGTCCACTGGCGCCCGATGTAGACAGAGGGAAGATGAGTTGGGGCAGGACAGAGGATTGGTGATGAAACTCATCTTTGTTTCTTTACTAGAGTCTATACTTGCTACACTCAGCACAGAGCATCCTTTGATGTCAAGACCATCCTTCCAGGATTTAGTCTATGAAAGAAAGATCTGATAAAGGTGTAGTCAAAGCTGAGTAACAATAATACTCACCTTCCTTAAATCAGAGGCAATACAACACCTCTTGATCACATGTTGGTTACCAATGAGAAATGACCAAAGCAATGTTTACACATTTAATTTCAAGTCTTAAGTCTATCAAGCCAGATGATTGAGATGTCATCAGCAAGATATTGGTGTTTAGTTTGAATCACTGCTACCTAGCAGGTTTGCACAGCAAACAGACCGTATTCCGAGAACATGTGGAGTTCTTCAAGCCAAATAGCATTGTACTTTAGGTTCAAGTTCTTCTACTATTGATGCTCATTGTGCATTACCCTGAACTGAATGACTCAAGGGTTAAGGAGGCCAGAGGGGAGGTGAGGAGAAGCCAGTGCAAATTAATGTGTGTGAAAGGTCATGGGGGAAAAATGCAGAGGAAGTGCTTGCGGCTAACTCCACGTGCTCTGCTGCTATCATACATCACGACTCGCTGATCGCTGAGGTTCAACACACCCCTCATCCACTGAATCCAGGGGGCAACATTCATTAGATCAAAGGCTTAACTTGTTGACATAGGGAGGACATTCATCTTGGTTGTGGAGATGTCAAGGTTTGTGAACAACAGCCTTGCAAAGAAACGGGGGGTGTTTCAATCAGTTCTTCGATTTGTGAGAATCCAAATGTCTGCACTTTCAATTATTTCCAGCAATCTCAGTTTTTTTTTCACAGCTTTTATCTTTAGCTCAGTTTCTTTGTTTAATTTCCAAAAATCAGAGAGAAAAACTGTTGATTCAATAGCGTCTTAAAGCCTTCCAGTCAGTATGGAGCAACAATTGCTTGGTGGCTTTAACCAAATCAACTCACCATGCCACAAAGCCATCAAATTATCAATCCGTGCTTTATTACACCATATGAGCGCAAGCAAAATGAAAGAGGAATGGCCAATTTTCAAAATGCCTTCATGTGGTTGGATCGAGAGTGGAATCTTTGCCTCGGCAGCCCTTGTACGCCTGGTTTGTGATTGCACAACTTTTCTTTGTATCCTCGGAAACCCACTTACTGTGATTTAGCACCCTTTCTTTCTTCAAAAGCATGAAAATCCACAAAGCAGAGCACTCCACCTGTGGGCTCCTGATGCTTCTTTCTCAAACATTTAGAGCAGCAGTCATGCCAAAACTCTCATTAAACAAGTCCATGCTGGAGCAACTAAAGATAGCTTCATAAAACACTTGCATATAAATCACTTGGGGCTGATGGTTGGGGGGGAACTAAAGTGCTCAGGTAGTGGTGCCAATTCTTACACCAGGAAAACAAAAGATAGAAACAAAGAGGCAACAAAATTATCCTTTAATTATGATATTGTCAAAGCAGTAATGTTGTGACCGCAGACCACAGCACGGTATCTCTCTCTATTTAGCCACAATTGGTGGCTCCTTTGTTCATCTGTTTTGATATACCTCTGCAAGGTGTGGCAGTTTGATGAACGAAATGAAAGAGGTAGATTCCATGACAGGACACTGCACGGACAAGGAGTGTTACCACTGACTGGGTCACAAATACTTTGGGGCTGGAGTCATGCCAGGTCAGGCTTCAATATCCTATAAGTTAGTGGAAGACATTAAGTATATTGTTATGGAGGGCGGGTAGTGTATAGTGTCTTGCTGACACAGGTTCAGAAAGTTTCTTCAGTGATTCATCTGCAGGGAAAGGCATAAAACACCAGTCCTTGTAAAGCCTAATGGCTTTCATCTCTTAATTCTTGCCATTAGTAATTGCTCATTTAACTAATGTCTACTGTTGATTTGACATGAAATAAATGCACATATTTAAGTTGAAAGTTTAACCAACTAGTGACTGTTAAACATGACTGACTGCATTATTTATGCACCCTCTATAACCTGAGGAATAAACATTTGCTTCTGTTCATTCAAATAAAAACAGGCGTCTGGATGCCAACCTAATTATGGAGGTACCAGCGAAGACCCTCTTGGGTATGCGGTCCCTGCGGCACTTGTGGCTTGATGACAATGCCCTGACAGAGATCCCAGTAAGCGCCCTCAACGACCTCTCCTCGCTCCAGGCTATGACCCTTGCCCTAAACCGCATCACCCACATCCCAGACTATGCCTTCAGGAACCTCTCCAACCTGGTTGTCCTGTACGTATCTACTTCCACACAAAACAAGTTGGATGTATTCCTGGATCAGCATGCTTAGTATCTTACCCCAATATATCCAATCCCTACAATCAGAGAAAAATGTTAAATGTTATCATGGATTAGAAATTCCTTACCCTAACCCTTGATCCTATCCTACTTGAGTACATCACACTAGTTATTGTGCATGTATCGGTGTGAGGAATGGAAACTAGGAAATAAGAGGAAGTTGGAACACATGCCTTGGTTTGATAGGACACCACAAGAATCCTAAACTCTTTCAATTACAAAGCAGTGAAATGATAGTGTGGATTTATATCTCATCCGCCACATTTGCATTCAATTGACACAGTGTGCACAGCCTAACAGGTGTCATTCCTGAGGTTTGTTTTGATGTTTACTATAACGCTAATGAATGTTTTCATGTTTAGGCATCTTCATAACAACATGATACGGACCCTCGGACAGAACTGCTTTGAGGGACTCCACAGCCTCGAGACTCTGTAAGTAAGATCGTCCCTTCATGAAAGATTAAAAACATGAAAGCATTTCCTGCTTTTAAAGCAAACAGACCCTGATCTGTTATTTAATTTTGGCATCCTCATGGAATCATTATGGGAGAGGCCTTGACTATAAATATGAATCAAAATTACTAGCAACTAGCCTGACTCTACTTATGTTCAGTGGTTCATCTTTGTATGAACTATAAACAAATCATTCTTTATACAATAGTTGTGCTACTGAAATATGAACGTTAATTGCAGTACCTTGTTTTTAAGAAACACTCTTACCTCTCATTAAAATCAAAAAATTTATGGCAGACATTAATTTTCTGTGCTAGAAGCAACAATAATTCCCTGACAACGACTTCAGTGTTGGATGATGTCTTTAGTGTCCCATATGAAAGTACTCTTAAGTCTAAGCAGTGTGCAAACTATACAGTGATTTTTAGGCAGCCATTGAGGTTGTAGTTATCAGGCTATTATCCCTAGTGGCTGATATTGGTATTACAGGCAACAAATATTTTTTATGCTTTAAGGCCGGGACACACCAAGCCCGTCGGGCAATGTCGGGCCATTTTTGAGCGTTGATCGACTTGTTTTTTTCTGTGTGTTCCGCACCGTTGGCTATAGTCTGACGCCATTGGGTTTTTTTGGGCCGAATCATCATGTTGCCGTTCAGCTTATCGAACAAGTCAGTGCACGAGAATAAAAGCGAAACTGATGGTACAGACAGAAGGCTGTTATAATTTTACATCATCTGAGCATTCAAATGCATGCATATTTTCATAATAACGTGAGCCGACTGGAATGAAGAAAGTGATTAGCATGATTGATATTCAAAATGGTAAACAAGCGATGCTTTGTTTACGGTTTCTATATCTGCAGTCCTAGTTTCGGTTTGCCTTTTTGAATGATGAAAATAGACTATTGATACCTGCCGATATAGACAGATATTTACTTACATGCAGGCGCAGAGCGCACATACAGTTGATAGTCGCCTTTTGGTGAGTTCAAGCGCAGCTTTTTGGCAGAGATGCAGACAATGAGAGGTGACAACACAGTCAGCTTTCATCACCACTAGTTCTTTGTCGTCGGCTTGGCATATTCTGGGCTTTATTTTGTGCTTCCCTTTGCCTTTTACAGTATTTTCAGCAATACAGTAAATAAGGTCATTGAATTGAATGGGAAATGTCATGGGAAATAATTCCATTTATAATGTCGGTTTCAAGAAAAAAGATGAATACTGAATACTTGTTTGTTCGATCACTACACTCAGGTTTTTTGTGCATTTATATCGGATCATTCAGGAAATGTCAATAGCATGACCCATGTTTGAGGTGGTTGAAATTATATTATTACACAAAGATCAAGAACATAAAATTCATATGCAATGCATAAGTATTCATATAAAGGCATGATAATGTATAAATAAATAAATACAGTAGATAAAGAAACAATTTTATGGCTACTGGCTACAATTTTCATAAATCACAGCTGGACAATAGCACACATTGTCTGCCAGATTCATGCTATATAACTTATTATTCTTTACCAAACATGGTAGATTGAAATCGAATGTTAAATAGGCCCATAAATACATGAGAAATGCTTTTAAAATTCATGAGAAATGTTGAAAGGGGCCTATAAACCAAAGCCAACACATATTTGTAATGTAATGTATGAAAGACATTACATAGACCATGCTATGAAAGTTTGGCTTTAAAGGAATAAGCATATGCTGAAGTCATGGTGGTCTCCAGGATACCGAGAGGTTCACACCTGCTTTTTAACAGCCTGCTGAAGTGCTAAAAATGACGTTTTCCTCTTTACGAGAAGATTTCAGCCTTGAGAATTGCACACACTGAACTGAACACTTCATTTGAGAGCAAATCACAGAGGAACCGTGTGCTAAAACTCTCCCGTGAAAATTCTGTGGTTTGATAAATTTGGCTTTTGGAAGGAGATTTGATTCAAGGAGAAAATATTTATTGCACTAGACTTAAGCACTTGAAAATGACAAAAATGATACATGATTTGTTTTTATTATTAAAGGCCAGGGTGATATATATATATATATATATATATATATATATTAGTTTGGAATGTTTCTATAGTGGATAAAGTTCCAAGGATTAAACTTGCATGCATTACAATTAAAATGTCACAGTAGTAAAAAAAAAAAAAAAAAAAAAAAAAGAAACCATAATATGTAGTCATGTTGTATATTGAATGACATTGTAATCACTGCTATAATGATGGCTAAGCAAGAAACTAATCTTCCTGAGGCAAATATTCTTATATGTAACATGATGCACTGGAAGAAATCATGCCAGCTGTCTCCGTTCAGTTGCACATATGTGTTTGCGAAGTGCTGAGCTTCCTGACACAAGGGAGGGAAACATATTAGCCTTCTTTATAGGGTCTCTCAGACATCTTTTTGTGGGATAATATGCATCCTTTTATTGATGCTGCTGTAATCCCCATCACTGTAATTATCTCTGAAAACGCATTCGTAATCATCAGACTTAGTGGCCACCACAGTGTTGTTTTGTTATGATGCCTGATGATTTAGCTTTCAAACAGACTTCTGCGTGGTTTGACGAATTGTAAATCAAGGTAACTGACAGCTCCCGTTCTAAACAATGAGGTCTTCCCAGGAAATGAAAGTCATCCCTCTTCTCTGCCATATCAAAGTAATGTCTCCAAACAAGACTGACGGATGTTCTAAACAAAACCAGGATGTAGACATGGCAGAACCACGCGGCATGGCTCACCCACAGCACTGTGTTCCCAGTCTCTCCATATGCAGCCCATTTTATAGGCCGCAAGTGCGAGTGAATTTTCACGCAATGTTTGAAGAAAATTACTTAAACACGTACGTGACTCACTAGAAGCCAGAGTCCAGAAGTTATGCAATCCATTTGATTCTCTCTGATTTAGTATATTTGTTCTTTGAAGCTGATTTTTATAAAATTTGTTTTCCTATCCTGTGGTTATTGACAAGTAAGCCATCGTCGGTTGATGCCACTGAAAAGCATGAAGCTCTGTGGTACTACCAAAACATTGCTGTTTGAGCGAGCATCCTGGCACGTCCTGCACGTAAGCTTGTCCTTCAAATCTGATTGGTTGATTGAAATGTTGTTCCCGGATCAACAAAGATGTTGATCCAGGAACATGTTGCACTTGGTGAAATCAGGTTCTGCAGCATTCTGACCAGCCTGTTGGTTCAACCAATAGCATAAGTTTGGGCGGGGCCATGTTTGAAAATGTATTATGGTGCAGAAATAACTTCACCTTTGTCATATATATATATATATATATATATATATATATATATATATATATATATATATATATATATATATATATATATATATATATATATATACACACCTCATATAGGCCAATTTCAGTTCGCTTTAACAATGTTTTGCAACACAGACACACCCACGCACATATAGACAAACACATGTACACCCACACACACTGGAATTAAGCAAGTGTTTCGCCCTTTCTGAATGCCTTCCAACACAGGTCCACCCCTATTCACCAAGCTCACTTCAAACGCACTGGCCACCTGCCAGAAACGTTTTTCCCCTTTAAGAAAAAAAAAAAAAAAAAAAAAGACTAAAATATATAAACATTTGGACTGTTTTGAAAGCGTACACTTAACACTAAGGGATAAGACATATAATTATAGGTATGAAGAGACACATTCAGCATTGGGTATTGTAACTGCGGGGAGGGGACGATATGACTAAGACCTGGACCTTCACGAGGGGATACAGGGCCAAAAGGCACCTATTAATGCCGCCCAGTCGCCTTTACTGGGCAAAAGGAAGGTTTTGAGGGGGAAAAAGCTCCTGTTCAATTATAGGATTTTCCCAATAATTATTCTCTGAAAAAAACTGAAAGAATCAGAGATGAAAAGGAATGCTGAGATCCAAGGAAAACAACATGCAAACTGTGGCCATAAACACATTGTTCTTGCACCTGCGTGTAAGGCCGCTCGCCCTTAGCAACCGCCCGTGTTTTGGTTCAAGCGCGGTTTTTGACACAGGTTTCCTAGAAGGCTAATGAAACGCATACAACAAAAATAATGTATGCAGAGGAGAGGTCACGTCATGTCAGATTAGCTTAGAACAGCTGTCTTGATCTCCAAGGACGACCAACACAGAAAACCCGCAAGGTCATGAAGAACGATTTTGAATGATTGGAACCACAGTTCTTAAGTGTTTGCTTATGCTACAAACGCGTAGGATGAAAGATCAAATAAAAACGTCAAAACAGTTGGGCTAATATGTGACGATATAGCTAATTGTTGTTCCAAATGTGGTCTTATGCAAGACACAATTTTAAAAAAGGACATAGCTTTGCTTATTAAAAACTATGCAAATCCTTTTCTCTTAGCTTGTGCTCTTATGGTTGGTCTGCTTTCTCTAGGGAATTGAACTTCAATGACCTTCAAGAGTTCCCCGTGGGCATTCGCACACTGGCCAAGCTTCAGGAACTGTAAGTAACCGAGACTAACTTACCCAGCATACATGTGTCAGCGTGCTTCCTTTAAAGTGGACCGCTTGGCCTGGCCTCGTGCTCCTTGTAAATCCCAGTTAGTCCCTAGAATGTGGTTCTCAAGCACAAGTTTCCTGCAAAAAAGCAGATGCTTAGAGATGAGTGCTTAAGTCCTTCCTTCTCAAGTATCCTAAAGTGTTTTTTGCCTGCGGGACTGCCTCCTGACAGGTGTTTCTGTAAGATACAAAGGATGTTTACATGGGTAAATTTGAATTGACGCAACCAAATGGCTTACACGTGTGCTTATGTGGGATTTCTGCGCTTTCCCTAAGATAAAATGCAATTGGACTCGATTGTCCATGGTGATGAATTAATTTTCGGCACCCAAAGTAAGACCTTTTAACCTTGTTTATTTAACACGCGTAATTATTTTAGACTGTTTAGAATTTTCGGATTACAATTTGCTGGCAACATGTGTGCCATAAATTAACTTTAGCATGTTATATTCATAGTGACGGCAGATGATGATGAATTATAAGCTGTTGCAGTGGTTGAATGTGTGGCCACTCCGAATAGCACATCAGTGTTACAATTTATAGCCTATATGGAACAGATGCAGTTAGCAAAAGCACTTCGCAAAGCTGGTCTTGATCGCTGGATTTCCTCATCCTATAGTGGATTGTGTTCAAGTGTGCAGATGGTCATATTCTCACTCTCCATGCATCTTGTAGGGGTTTCCACAACAACAACATTAAGGCCATTCCTGAGAGAGCATTTGTGGGGAACCCACTTCTGCAGACCATGTGAGTATCTTGTCTCAGAAACGACAGTAAAGCCTTTTTCTGTTGACTAAACATGCCTCACTGTGTAATGGACAGACATGTTATAGAAGTTTATTTCAGCCAACGGGCCAGGAAATGTGTGACAAATGTTTGGGTCATTTTACAAAACGGGTGCCTATGGGTCCCTCTTTAACTTGTGTAGATGTGTTAATAACTCAACAAAAATGCAGTACCTTTTTTTTTTAAATTAGTTTAATTTGTTTTTCCTACCGTTATTACCAAATAATCATTTTATCTGTTCAATACTGTATTTTATAATAAGCAATAGTTATGATGGTCACAGGGTTGGCATAAAATGATAAAAATGGAGAGAGATAAAATAAAAGCAAAATTAACTTTGTTTTGTCTATATGTTCTAGATTTTAATTGAGAATGCATTAAAATGCTCAAAATCTCAACCCTGTTACCACTTATTTTACATCTCAACCCTGTTACCACTTTATTATTATTTTTTTTACATCTCAACCCTGTTACTAGGAACAAGTTGATAGAAATATCAACATTAAAAAAATATTTTTTATCTTTCAAAAAAAATTGTAATGGCTAAATTAATTGTCAACCCTGTTACAGTACAGTACAAGGAATAGTAGCATACGTTAAGCTTTAATAATTTAGCTGGATATGGCACTGTGTAATTTATTAACACTTTCCTGAAAGAATGTAAATATATACTTGTCAAAATGGAACAGGCACCCATTTAGAATGATCCATTTAATAAAAAATAAAGGCAAAAACAAATTGTCTTTGTTCTGAAAAAATGTCTTTTTCTTCTCAGTCATTTCTACGAGAATCCAATTCAGTTTGTTGGCAGATCAGCATTTCAGTTCTTGCCAAAGCTACACACACTGTAAGTGCACGTCTATGTGTGAAATGATTGCATACACATGATTAAACAGAACAGTTTGGCTTCCGATAAGGCACCTCTAAAGTACCAGTTGGCAAATGTATATCATTTCCATTTCATCATTGCTTTCATTTTGATGAATACTGTAATCTTGCTCACCTCTTGCCATCACCTCTCTCATAAGTAAACATTAAACTAGTAATTTGTCTCCAAAAAAACAGCACGTTTCAATTATAACCTCATAAATGCCAGAATATGAGATTTAGCTTTTCATAAAACCAGTAAAAAGTAATTTATCTCTCTCTAATTACACAGATAATGCATAAGAATGCTGTGAGGGTCTATTCAGCATTCATTATTTTGATAGAAAGTCTACCATCTTCCATTGTTGATTTTGGGTAGTGTTGCAAGTGTAATCAAAATGATGGAATCAAGTGGAATAATATTCCCTCCAGATGATGGAGAGCTAAGTGTGTACGGTAACAGTAGACATCCCTGTGGTTTTGCTGGACGACATCTTCATTAGCAGAACGATCCTCACTAATGAGTTATCTAATCTCGTTTTAGCTCTTTGAACGGGGCCACTGAGATCCGAGAGTTTCCAGATTTGAAAGGAACCACCAGCCTGCAAGTTCTGTGAGTCTGAGATCAAATGTCCCCATTTCACGCAGGATCGGTTTCACTTAAGAGACTTCCAGAAGTTCTTCCCACCACTGAGGACAATGGAATAACCGTTGACAAAATAGAGATGCTTTTACTGATCTCTCAGCATGTCAGCAGGTTTCGTACAAGGGTAAAAATGATGCTTAGGCAAGGCCATACTAGACCGAGGCCTTTAATGTTTACTGGTGAAGCATCAGTTAATATGAAGTATATAGTTACTGATCCAAAAAGCCACGGAGCATTAAACTGCGCATTAGAGTTTTCAAACAGCTTTTGGTCGCACCCTAATCTTACGCCATTGTTTGAGCTGCACAATTCTGGATAAACTGAGAATTTCTTTGCTTAAAAACAGAGATCATGATTCTCCCACAATTCTGAGTAGACAGCCAAACAAAATAACATGTAATGTACTATGGGTTCTGACAAAATATTAATTGCTGCAGTCTATTTAGAATGTTTAATTCATCTGAATGATTTAAAGGTGCCATAGAACGTTCTTTTACAAGATGTAATAAAAGTCTAAGGTGTCCCCTGAATGTGTCTGTGAAGCTGCAGCTCAAAATACCCCATAGATTTTTTTAATAAATTTTTTTAACTGCCTATTTTGAGGCATAATTAGAAATGCGCCGATTCATGCTGCGGCCCCTTTAAATCACGCGCTCTCCGCCCCCTCCCGAGCTCTCGACTCTATCACTGCATAAACAAAGTTCACACAGCTAATATAACCCTCAAAATGGATCTTTACAAAGTGTTCGTCATGCAACATGTCTAATCGCGTAAGTATGGTATTTATTTGGATGTTTTCATTTGATTCTGAATGAGTTTGATAGTGCTCCGTGGCTAACGGCTAATGCTACACTGTTGGAGAGATTTATAAAGAATGAAGTTGTGTTTATGAATTATACAGACTGCAAGTGTTTGAAAATGAAAATAGCAACGGCTCTCTTGTCTCCGTGAATACAGTAGGATGGTAACTTTAACGACATTTAACAGTACATTAGCAACATGCTAACGAAACATTTAGAAAGACAGTTTACAAATATCACTAAAAATATCATGTTATCATGGATCATGTCAGTTATTATTGCTCCATCTGCCATTTTTCGCTGTTGTCCTTGCTTGCTTACCTAGTCTGATGATTCAGCTGTTCACATCCAGACGTTAATACTGGCTGCCCTTGTGTAATGCCTCGATCATGGGCTGGCATATGCAAATATTGGGGGCGTACATATTAATGATCCTGACTGTTACGTAACAGTCAGTGTTATGTACTGAACTCTTGTTATTCAACTATGCCGAGGTAAATTCAATTTTCAATTCGATGGCACCTTTAAAAAAAATAAAATTGTTAAATGAATGATTCAATGACTCACTCATAAAAACTCCACTTTTTTCATTACTGGATGAATCAACGTTTTTACAGAATCTCTTGAATGAATGATTCAATGACAAATACATTTTTTTTAACAATTATTTGTCGCCATCTGGTGGTGTAACAATGTAATCGATACAGTTGCCATTAGTTACTTTCAAAAAGTGATGCTCTAAATTGATTGCTTGCAAAGACATCAGTGTTTAGGCTATTTCCGAATTATGAATTTTATTTCCAGTTCTGTGATAATATGAATCTTTGTAACAAAATTAATGTTGCTGTGCGATTAAAAAGACTGTTTGTAAAGCCGTTTCCTACATATACATGACAACTACTCTCTCTGGATCAGCGGCAACACAGATCTGAATGATCTGGTGTGATTTTATCAAAGGTTTAATAAACGTAGTCGAATCGTTGTCATTAAGGAATGAGATCGCGTAAGTGTTTGAATTGAGATCGCAATCTTTTAATGATTAATCGTGCAGCTCTGTATTTACTGAGAGGTTTACTATAGGCAAAAAAAATAGCGGTTGCTAAAAAGGTTTTTTTATATATAGAAATTTGATCATTTTAATTTAAAGGATTAGTTCACTTTCAAATTAGAATTTCCTGATAATTTACTCACCCCCCATGTCATCCAAGATGTTCATGTATTTCTTTCTTCAGTCAAAAAGAAATTAAGGTTTTTGATGAAAACATTCCAGGATTTTTCTCTGCATGATCCCAGACGAGGAATAAGGGTCTTATCTAGAGAAACCATTGCTCATTTATATGTTTTAACAATAAATGCTCATCTTGAACTCTCTTCTTCTCTATTTGAATTCCAGCAGTTTTTCATTGACTGTTTCTCTCTGCTAGTTTACACACACACACACACACACACACACACACACACACACACACACACACACACAGTGTAAACTTTCCTCTTTGATTTTCTCTCAGTACGTTGACCCGAGCTGGACTGACTGGCCTGCCATACGATCTCTGCCACCTGCTGCCTAAATTAAGAGTGCTGTGAGTTTCCAAACACAAATACACACCTGCAACACACAAACACATTCGAAAGCTCTCAACGATTCCTCAAGATCTGAACTGGCAAAGGGAGTTGAAACTCACCCTGAGGGATTTGATGTAACCAAACTTTCAAGGAGTTCCTAAAAGCCTCTTTTAACATGAACTTCAAAACACCAGCAGGTAGATATTTAGCCAACTTTACTCTGAGAAAAGTGCGTTCATTTTTTTTATCATTTGCGGAAGCTTGTGCAAACAATTTGAAAGGTAAAGATCTCAAGCTAATTTTACATTTTCTTTTCTTTGTCTTTATCACTCTGTTTAAAATGGTTAGGAGCAACTATTTTCAGGTGGACAAGTTCAGTTAGAGAAACCCCTGCAGGAACAGAGAGACTTTATGTAACTGTTCAAATGAAGAATTAGACCTCTGGGGAAAGTAGCTGCTTAACATGCCATTCTCTCTCAGTGTTCACCTATTCTGTCTCCACGGTTTCTTTTTGCATAAACACTATAAAACACTATTTGGGTATTTAAAACAAATATAATAAAAGAAAATAAAAGAAAAAAAAGAAATGGTCTTAAAACTAAACAGAGCATCATACTGACATACTGACAACTAGCACTAATTATAAAGTTATTATATATAACATTAACAAACGTATACATTTCAAAATGACAAACAGTATAAGGTAGAGATAGTGCACTTATAATTACTTTGATGTAAGAAGTGATGTACAACTTTAATTTGTATATATATATATATATATATATATATATATATATATATATATATATATTTTTTTTTTTTTTTTTTATGTATCATTTGATATTTAAAGTGTTATATTAGATATTTATTGATATTTAGTTATTGTGAAGTGTTACCAATCAACTTCTGTCATTAGTCGTGAGCTAACAGTTGTGCTTTTTGAGATAAAAGTTTTATGCAGCATTTACTGAGAATTTTACTGAGAATCTTCCATTTCTAATCTGTATTTGTTTGGTTTCAGGGAGCTGTCTCACAATGTCATAGAAAAGCTGCCGAGTTTCTACCACTGTGCCTCGCTTCAAGAGATGTGAGTTCAGGCGTCTCTCTCTAGTCTAACAGAGGAATATTGTTAATATATCTAAGAGCCCTAAATAACCCGCATAGTACTTGACAAATGACAGTCATTACAGTAGCAATCCATCAGTGTCTATATTGGAAGCTTTCAAGTGTCTCCATGGTTGCTGTGTATGATGTCTGGCATTGTATGTGTGTGTGTGTGTGTGTGTGTGTGTGTGTGTGTGTGTGTGTGTGTGTGTGTGTGTGTGTGTGTGTGTGTGTGTGTGTGTGTGTGTGTGTGTGTGTGATGCAGTAATACCAGCTTTTTTTGTTTTGACTCGGCAGAGGCCTGCAGCACAATCTGATCAAACAGATTGAGATGAACACATTCCAACAACTCAGCTCTCTGCGCTCACTGTGAGTATTGTACACACACACACACACACACACACTCACACACTCATCTTCTGATGGCCTCAAGAGTTACAGTACTATATAAAAACACTAGTGAAAAACACGAGTTGTGCTTAAGATTTGCATTTTTCTAATTTAAAGGTACGTAATGTAACTTTTTTGTTCAAAATTCACAAAATAATGAGTCAATACATCATTAATCATTTTGTCATACCTGATTCACTATGGTGAGCCTATATTATAAGTATTTATATTTAAATATATATAGTTTTTGCAGGAAATCATGTACATATGTCACTCGCCCCGTGTGTGTCTTGTCATATCCGTAAATAGAGAAAAGTTGCTCCGGCTACTTTGACGCGTGTCTGGTGTGGGAGTGGCAGAGGTTAGTTGTCACATGGAGAAGCTAAATCTTCAACATTCCCGGGGAATCACCTGTTTTAAACAAACGCCGGACAGAGGAGAGTCTGCTGGCAAAAAGAGAACGCGACAGAGCTCGTAATAAAACAAGAATCAACATCGGCTTGGCTTTTCGGAGATGACAAAAACTGAGGGATTTTAAGTGTTTAGAAACGCGACGTGGAGGTGATGGCATTTTTATTACGCAACAGGTGACAACCCTCTACAGTGCGAGTAAAACACTCACATATGCAAGTAAATCTTCACTCTGGGCGACTAAATGTCTATCATTAGCCATAGACTAATAAATTCTTAGATTTTACTCGCCAGTGTGTGTGTTAGAGGCGAAATATACTTTTAGCATAGATATACTGTCACTCACTCAACACTCTGACTGAGCGCTTATCTGTCGCTCTCTGTCAAGTGATCTGTACCATTTCAATTCAGCTCAATAGATGAGCAGCGTGCCCATAATTGATGTACCGTAAACTCTAGTGTGAAGGCGCACGACTCGCCGTCACTTTGCTGAAAGCGCTGTGTTTCTCATACACACGCAGAGAGTGAGCGTGAGAGTCTTGCATACCACGCAGAATCAACGGGCTACATGTAAACGATATTCTTAGTTGTATTTTCCTGTAAAAATAACGGAGTTCATTTGGAATTATTCAGCTATTAAGAACATGCAGAAGAGATGCCAGCTTCTCCGGTATTGGGAGGAACTACTGCGCAAATGGCAATATCATTGGCTGGCACTCATCTGTCCCTGTTTTGATTTGGGCAAATCAGTTTGAGCGAACGCTGGCAATGTGATTGATATTCATGAACCCAACAGCTCATCAATCCCTAGTGCGTTGTACATTGTTATTAGTAGAAAAATTTGTAGTAGTATTATTATCTTTTAATAACAATAACAATTACTATTATTATTTATTTTATTTTTTTTACAGAAACACTGAATGACCAACAGTATCTTAAGCACCACCACTAGTCCTAAGTTCAGTTAAAATGACAAATATGCAATCGTACAATTAATATGAAATATTAACTTTAAAGCATTATCTATTGTGAAGGGTTTTTTCATTATGGTTGTTGTTGTGCTGGAATTTTTTTCAAGGAAGTACCGTTGCTATTAATGGGTAAAGCTACAGTAAAGTCTTCAGCTAGTCAGCTTGAGATCTTTTCCATCTAAACTGGTTTTATCTCTTAAGCTTATAGTAAATGTTTTATGAGCAGTAGGATAATCATATTCATCCACACAGTCATGCAGAGCCGAAGCACAACCAAAACAATGTTCTTCCGCAAAATGCATGATTTTTTTTTTTTTTTAACACTAGAGGACCAAAATACATAGTGTACCTTTAATATACATTTTTCATTACAAATTGAAAAATAGTGATGGGTTAAAAGTAAATAAATAAATAAAATCCCCCCTTTTTGCTTAGAGGCACTCAAACTGCATGACTGGTTTGATAAAATCACGTTCACGTCTTAAATATTTATTATTCTTTTCAGCATTAACATTTTAACAAGTTTAAATGGGATTTAATTATTTTAAGCAACTCCACTGTATATATAGATTTTTTGAGAATACTGATATTGTCTCGAGCATATTTTTAACTCAAACATAGAAATAATTGGTAAAGCTCACCAAAACTTCCACCTAGAGGCCAAGACATTCTGTACAAATTAACCAATTAACATCTTGCCAACAAAACACCAGAAAATTTTAAATAATGATTATTGTTATAAGAAGTTGAGAGCAAGATGGATATCTGATAAGAATAAAAACTTTTATGTTGGCTGTCAAGATCTGAGCAAAAGCATTTCTGTTTTTATGAGAAACTGTTTTAGGAGAAATCACAGGTGTATGGATAAGTACATGATGTTTCATTACAGGGATCTAAGCTGGAACAGGATCAACACCATCCACCCTGATGCCTTTTCCTCTCTTCAGTCTCTCATCAAACTGTAAGTAAACTATATGCAAAACCATGCCAGACTTGCATATCATTGGATTTGCCACTGAAAATAAAGCTCACACACCTCAGAGTCTAGATGTCTGTATAGATGTACAAAACAGTTATTAAACTGTGACTTGGCACATCATCCCATTTGCAAAAACACAGATTACACGATGCACACTTTTGAGTTTTTTGTTATTTGTGCAATGGTTTCGTTGGCTCAAAGTGAAAAGACTGCGGTTGTAATCATAGTTAAAAGCTCTGTGCAGTGGTGAAGACGTGCATCATCAGTCACAGGCGATTAAATGCAAGCAACATTAGGTGAAGAATGTGATGAATGAATGATAAAGTGTGACAGAGTGAGGCTGATACATTTGTGCAGCGATAAATGACAATAGAGCATCATACTCGAGCAGACCTTGTATAAACCTCTAAGAAATTATTCTGGGGCAAATCCACTACCAAACAAAGTGCATGGAAAGTAAAATCACTGTTCCAGGCTCAATACAAGTACAACTCCATCGACAGTATCTATGGCATGCTGTTGATTACCACCAAAAAAAAAACAATAATAATTTTGACTCGTCCTTCACTTTGTAAAAACAAGCAAAAATTAATTTTCTGTGGTAATAAACAGCATGCCACAGATGCTGCCCATAGAGCTTTGCTTGTTTTGAACCTGGAACATGCAAAGTTTTATTTAAACTGATGCATTTCAGCTTTCATCAGGGTTACAAGTTCAAGGCCTGTGTGCCAAAACATGTCGGTTTAAATAAAACTTTCTCCAATCAACACAGTGTTGTTGGATTTAGAAACCTTCACAGCCTCTTCACGGCAGAATACTTATACACACACATACACACACACACACACACATATATACATTATATATATATATATTACACATTTTTATATATACATGTTTTCCAACGATGAGGGGGAAATATAAATGAAATATAGATGAATATAGATTAAATATAAAAGAAATATATGAAATAATAATTATAATAATATAAATATTTGATGTAGCAGTGATATTGCTGTGAATTTAATGTTTTTCAATATTTGTTTTTGTAATGTTGCTGTTTTCTAAATTTACTTAATTTTAAGTAAGTATGTTTTAAAATCATAAGATGTGATATTGGTTTATTCAGTGTTACTATCAGCAAACACTAACAGGTACATTAAGTGTTAGTATTTTTAAGTATTAACTGTCCATACTTTGCACTTTAAAAATAATCTTTTGAGGCTTTTGTTGGTGAATAGAATATATTTTTTGGAATATATTTTTTCTTTGTATCTGCCAAAATAGTACAAGATTATCCTACAATATATGTGACATCAAATAAGGGTTAGCACAAAAGTAATCTAAATGTAATCCAAAAGTAGTCAGATTACATTAACAAAAATGTGTAATCTAAGAGGAAGTGCAAATACTATACACTAATTGACATCTGGTTGAACCAGACAAAATTACGGAAGACACTAAATTGATTATAGTGGCAGTAGCGTAGGGGTAAGGTGCATGGCAGAATGTCTTTTTTTCACAAATCGATCCAAGGTTCTAATCCGCTTTTTGCCAAAATTGCACTTTTCCCATCACATATCAGATAGGAAATAAAAATGAAGTGCCAAGTGGAATGGATTTGAGGAAGCAGCAGTGTGGAAGTCAAGGCTGTAGCTAAAACACGGAAAGGAGTTTAATTTACCAGGGCATCACTCAAGTGGAAGGGATTTGACTGATGGAGCTCTGAAAAGTGAACAGACGTATGCGCTGAATTAGAGACAGTAAAAGTGAGTGGGTCCAATATCATTGGTCTTAAAAGATTAGTTCACTTTCAAATAAAATTTTCCTGATAATTTACTCACCCCCATGTCATACAAGATGTTCATGTCTGTCTTTCTTCAGCCAAAAAGGTTTTTGTTGAAAACATTCCAGGATTATTCTCCTTAGAGTGGACTTCAATGGCCTCCAAACAGTTGAAGGTCAAAATTACAGTTTCAGTGCAGCTTCAAAGGGCTTTAAACGATACCAGACAAGGAATAAGCATCTTATCTAGCGAAACGATCGGTCATTTTCGAAAGAAATGTAAATGTATATGCTTTATATAAACACATGATCGCCTTCCAAGTGCTTCCGCCAAAACTGCACTTTTGTATTCTTCAAAAAGCTTACGCTGTATGTCCTTCCCTATTCTACTTACGGAACGAATGCAGCGCCAATTCCATTTTTTCTGTGAGTAGAATAGGGAAGGCGTAGGACATACAGCGTAAGCTTTTTGAAGAATACGAAAGTGTGGTCGTTTCTTTTGACCGATCGTTTCGCTAGATAAGACCCTTATTCCTCATCTGGTATCCTTTAAAGCCCTTTGAAGCTGCATTGAAACTGTAATTTTGACATTCAATCATTTGGAATCCATTGAAGTCCACTATAAGGAGAATAATCCTGGAATGTTTTCATCAAAAACCTTAATTTCTTTTCGACTGAAAAAAGAAAGACATGAACATCTTGGATGACATGGGGTTGAGTAAATTATCAGGAAAATTTTATATGAAAGTGAACTAATCCTTTAAAACGTGGGTAGGTCTTGTCCCACCCACATACAATGGTTCCAGACGCCCATGAGTTGAGGAGAACTGACTTCATACATCCACTAAAATCACTGACACACCAGCTAGTGCAAAATGTCTAAGAAGTCAATGTGATGGTTAGCATCATGTCTGAAGGAAACAAATTTCGCTTCAAAAGCTGCTCCAACAACTCTACTTCTAACAAGATTTCCAATTGAAGATCTCCAAGGAATAAATGTTGGCAAATGTTATCTTAATGGTTGACAAAATTATCTTATGGTATAATATGGAACATTTTAAGTAGGGTACTTCAACTGTAGCAACACCTGCAACTTTGTTACACATGATGATCCATTTACAGTATATCTCCTCTCTCCATCCAGAGATCTCACTGGGAACCGATTGAGCAGTCTCCCGCTAGCCTGGGCTAACAAGCCTTACTCATCTTAAACTGAAAGGCAACATGGCACTCTCACGTTCCTTCAGAGAAGAGGACTTCCCCAACATAAGGTACATTTGTAGTAACCAATAACCCCAAAAAGTCGATCAAATCGCACAAATCTATCCCGCACAACAACAGATTATCTAGACTTAAAACACTTCCATGTTAAACCATCAAAGAAAATTCACAAGTGTCTGTGGTTATAAAGTCCCACAGCACAAATGCCTCGAATAGCTTAAAAAACACATGAAGGTTTTACTCTGTTTTCAGAGAAACCTTCAAATGTTTATAGATTTGACAGTTTCAAGATACTAACAATCTGGAACATTCTGTGGCCCAAGGAACATTCTGTTCATTGGTATGAGTAAATGATTTCTGTTTGTTAAGTTCCCTAGAATATCTGGCTTGATGCAAGTCATCTGACAGGCGAAAAGATTATTTCAAGATACGCTGATATTCTCAATACAGAGAGGCTGTTATAAATATCCTGTCCTGATTCATCAACTGCTCAAGGCTTTGGAAACGCTCCAAGACTTCAGCCTTAAGTGCTGCCGTGATTTGATTAGCACCTCAAGAAAGAGAGATTTCAAGTATTACCATATCCAAAAAGCAACTGATTGAAATTAAAGAGAAATCATGGTTTCAGTCGTGACCCAAATACATTTAAAATAGCCTTAGCGAGTTAGATGTATTGCTAGATTACTTCATGCATTATTTGCAGATTGATGAATCATTTTTTCCTCTGAAATTGGATCTTTTATAGTTTTCATATTTCCTAAAACTCTATTTGGCACATAATAACAAAACATAAAATATAAGGTATAAAAATATTTGATGGGAACATATGAAATTATTTTTAATTATGTGTTTTAATTTGATACATTTCATCACTACTGTTGAAACAGGGTGATTGAGATGCCATATGCCTATCAGTGCTGTGTATTTGGAGCCTGCAGCAGCTACAAAGCAGCCAGTCAGTGGGAAGAACAGATGGGCAGTGAAGAGGAAGATCTCCAGAAGAAAGCTCTGTCCCTGTTCCCCATTCACACTGACAACAATTGTAAGTCCTACAACTTAACTATGCCATCTCACAAATCTGTCTAACATTATACAGCGTTGTGATCATAGGCTGTAAAAAAAGATGGACAGCACATCTCCGCGTCCTTCTACTGTAGAAAAATGAAGCCAAAATATCCCAGTAACAGTCATTGCCGATTACGTTGTTTGGAGCCGGAGTCTGCGCAGTAATGATCCTGAGGTGGAGCCATGGGATCAAATTCCTGACCACACTCCCACTCCCACAGACTCAATAGCAAGCACAGCTGTCAATCATGACGTTACACCCTGTTTTTATAGCATCAAATAACTAACTAAAACCAAACATACTGGGAAAACAAACATATGCCTACGTGATGAAAACTAACTAACAGAAATCATCTTTGAATAAAAATATTTGAAGTGTAATTAGATATTTTAATGTGGCTCGCATCCCACTCGATTACATGGAGAAGGCGGGGTTTATGACTTGTACTACAGCCAGCCACCAGGGGGCGATCAAAATTCTTTGGCTTCACTTTTCAGGCACCATAGATATCATATACAGTGCTCAGCGTAAATGAGTACACCCTCTTTGAAAAGTAACATTTTAAACAATATCTCAATGAACAAAAACAATTTCCAAAATGTTGACAAGACTAAGTTTTATATAACATCTGTTTAACTTATAACATGAAAGTAAGGTTAATAATATAACTTAAGAGAACAAAATTCAGTTTTACTCAAATTAGGGTGATGCAAAAATGAGTACACCCCACTGAAAGTCTCTGGAGCAAAGATAAATTAGACATTTGTAGTCTAAAATGTAACAAGAATTCAACCACAGGTGAGTCTAATTATTCATTACGCAGGTGTCCAGCAGACAGTTGACTATAAAAGGGGTGTTAAAACCCCTTCCCATTTCATGCTGTCAGCAATGGCACCACATGAAAGAGAAATGTCACACTTTACACCAGAAAGGTCAAGGCTACAAGAAGATCAGCAAAGCTTTACTTATCAGTCAGAATACTGTAGCAAAAGTGGTAAAAAAAATTTTTTTTTTAAAAAGATGGAACTGCAACCATCTCAGAGACGTCCAGGTCGTCCATGGAAGTTAACACCTCGACAGGAGCGTCTTCTGATGAGAAGGGTTGAAGAAAATCGGCATGCAAGTTCACTGCAGTTATCTAAAGAAGTAGAAAGCCGAACTGGGGTGACTATTTCCTGTGACACAATACGGCGTACACTGCAGAGGAATGGCATGCATCGGTGCCGTCCATGAAAGAAGCTTCTCCTAAAGCCCAGGCACAAAAAAAGCCCACCTAGAGTTTGCCAGGGCCCATGCTGACAAAGATGAAGACTACTGGGACTCTATACTCTGGAGTGATGAGACCAAGATAAATGTTTTTGGAAATGATGCCTTGTATGTTGTCGCAAAGGTGAGGAACACAAATAAAAATGCATGGTGCCTACAGTGAAACATGGTGGTGGCAGTGTCCTTGTGTGGGGCTGCATGAGTGCTGCTGGTGTCGGGGAGCTGCATTTCATTGATGGCATCATGAATTCACAGATGTACTGCTCTATACTGAAAGAGAAGTTGCTACCATCACTCCGTGCCCTTGGTCGTCATGCAATTTTTCCAACTTGACAGTGATCCTAAACACATTTCTGAAGAAGAACAGGATGAAAGTGATTCAGTGGCTCCTGATCTGAACCCAATCGAACACCTATGGGGAATTCTGAAGAGACAAGTTGAGCATCACTCTCCATCCAGCATCCAGTCTCTAAAAGAGGTCATTCTTGAAGAATGGAAAAAGATAGATGTTGCAAAATGTCGCCAACCTGTTCATTCCATGCCTAGAAGACTTGGTGCTGTCATTAAAAATCATGGAGGCCATACAAAGTACTAGATGTAGTAGTTTTTGTTGTGGGGTGTACTCATTTTTGCATCACCCCAATTTGAGTAAAACTGAAAAATGTGTAATCTAAGTTATATTATTAACCTTACTTTCATGTTATAAGTTAAACAGATTTTATATTAAACTTAGTCTTGTCAACATTTTGGAAACTGTTTTTGTGTTCATTGAGATATGGTTTAAATGTTACTTTTCAAAGGGGGTGTACTCATTTACGCTGAGCACTGTATATAGATGCCTCATTAGCAGCTGTTTCAATGGGCCGCTATACATAAGCCGTTCGCCATATTGGAATGGTCAAAGCCAGTTTGTGAACAAGCATTTAAACATTTAAGCTTAAGCATTTAGATCAAAATGGATTTAGACTTTTTGAGCTGGTCTCTTCACCTTATTAATAGACATGGAAACGGCTAGAATAAACCAGTTGGTTAAGTTTAAATTATTTTAACTTATTGTGGCAAGTTTCCCAACTCCAATACTGTATTGTATCAAGTCACTCAAGTTTGTACAGTAAACCTTTTATCAAAGTCCCTGTAGCCAAAAATGAAAACATTGGCATTACACAAACACTTTCCTCATATGAAAGGAACATAAAAGCACCACTTGTAGCGGTTTTCCACAGTGTGTGTGTGTGTGTGTGTGTGTGTGTGTGCGTCTATTTTTATTTGCTCTCTTCTATCTGCCAGTCTCTTCATCTTTAATTAGCACAGTAGAAACATGTCAGGGCCTTACAGTAACCGCAGGTATTTGACAGATGAAATAAAATGTGTCTTTTCTCCATGCATTCCTCTATGCGATCTGATCAGGTTTCAGACTTGAAAGGAGCCTTCCGTAATTACACTCCATGGGAAATTAGATAAACATTAACAATTCAAGGTCCAAAACATACCATTTGGCTTATCGGAAAATAACAAAACCAGAGCGTGAACAAAGCCTGATGATTGATTGCACACTGAAGGAGAAATGGAAAGTTGCAACTGAGATGTGTTGGATGTTGAGTGGTGCTAAAGCCCTTAGATAAATTAATCCGTTCCAGCAGACTTGATGTCCATAACATGGTGATTTATCTTCTGCCAGACCAAGTGCATCATGCCATCTTGAACACTGAAGGCTATTTCTTCATGTTGCCGTAAATGCACAAAGCAAAGATGCCTCATGCCTTTCATGTGTTCGCTTGCAGATGACCTTGACTTAGAGGAATTCCAGTTAGCTATTGAAGAGTCCAAACTACAAACCAGCATACAGTGTACCCCTATCCCAGGTAAATTCAATCAGCAGCAGATCTCACCCTGTAGGTCAAATGTATGCCACCAAGACTATGAAGGTCTGTTCATATCAAGTACAAACAAACTAAACAACAAGCATGTTACAGGAAAAACATATTTGCAAAGAATTTTTACACCAAAACTACGCACACTTCTCAGAATTTCCACCAACACTTGGTGTGATTTGATTACCATCTGAAGAAACTTCAAGTGTTGCCATTTTCAGAAATGGTGCTGATCAAAGAAAGAAAGAAAGAAAGAAAGAAAGAAAGAAAGAAAGAAAGAAAGAAAGAAAGAAAGAAAGAAAGAAAGAAAGAAAGAAAGAAAGACGTAGTTGGTTTCAGCTGTGACCCAATTATGTTTAAAACATCTTGTGGTTAGATTTCATTTTGCATTTCAATAAGATTTGACAAATATGCTTCAGTATATTCAAAACGATAATTCATATACAGTGCCTAACTTTTTTTTCACACCTGCCAGTGGCTAGTGACTTCAGAAAATTTACTGGGCAGTAAACTGTTTCTGCAAAAACAGCCAGTTATGACACCAAAACGTTTAGATACCTGTGAAAATTCTCAATTCTCTATACCAATTTCAATACCACAGCTAACACTACTAGCCTAACTAATATAAATTTAAAACATTATTAAAGACAAGTAACAGTAATTTTAAGGTAGAGACATTGAATAAAGTAATCAAATTGTAAAATAATAGTCTTCACTGTATAAATGAAACATTAATCCTTATTAAAAAGTTATTCAGTCAAGAGCAGTGATTGATTATTTTTGTCTTTTTTTGTTTGATTAACATTAAAATCACAAAATGCAGCAGGAATATTAGGCTGCTGTCACTTTAAGACCTAATGCACAGATCCAATACACTGATGTTATACACTTGTCGTCTTTCTCGACTGTTACATTCACTCAAGCCATGATCGACTGTGGTCAGATACTCGCTGAGATGGTTGGATACTCACAGAGACAGGAATTTTTTGACAGTTTTGTTTGAATATGTCCATTCAAGTGCAAGAAGACATGAAACAGAGCTCATTTCAGTAGTCACATTCTGTCTGAGACGCAGCTTTCTGGGCACACGCTTCGGATTTGTGTGCATACTGAAATAGATACTCCCTTTCGCATCTTCTTGAGCTTCAATATTTAAATTGGTAAGGCTTAAACTTTTGAAAAAACTTATTACATAAAAGTTGACGCAAGAACTATTTTAAGAGAGATTTTCAAAATATTTTTCTGTAACATTTTGTTGTGCATTTGATCCGTAGTAAAAATTCAGTCTTGGTGTGAATAAGCCTCAAGTTAATTTGTTATTTCTGTTATAAGACTCAGATTATAATTTTTCATTTCACCCCTTCAGGTCCATTTAAACCATGTGATAACCTGTTTGACAGTTGGGTGGTACGGCTTGGCATGTGGCTCATCTCTTTGGTCTCACTGATGGGAAACAGCCTTCTCCTCTTGACTGTCTTTGCATCCCCCAGCTATCTCTCCCCAGTTAAGTTCATCATCGGCACCATCAGTGGCGCCAACCTGCTTACGGGCCTGTGTACCGGCACCTTGGCATTGGTTGATGCCCGGACATTTGGAGAGTTCGCCCTGCACGGAGCTCAATGGGAAATGGGTGCAGGTTGCCAAACAACAGGCTTTCTTTCAATTCTAGCCTCAGAGGGCTCCATACTCTTCCTGACTTTGGCTGCAGTGCAGTGCAGCGTGTCCGTGTCGTGTGCTCGCGCCTACGGAAAGTCGCCCTCCCTGGGAAGCGTGCGAGCTGCCTCAGTGGCGTGCTTGGCACTTTCGTTGGCAGTCGCCGCTTTGCCGCTGATTGGGGTCGGGGAGTACGGGGCCACTCCACTCTGCACGCCATCACCCCTGCCGGATGGCGAACCTTCCACGCTGGGTTTTATGGTTGCTCTGATAATGATGAACTCCCTGTGTTTCTTGGTGATCACCGGGACTTACATCAAACTATACTGGGACCTGATGAAGGGTGACTTCGACAGCATTTGGGATTGTGCCATGATCAAGCATGTGGCTTGGCTCATCTTTACCAACTGCCTGCTCTACTGCCCCGTAGCCTTCCTCACCTTCTCCTCCCTTCTGGGACTCTTTCCTGTGAGTGAGGAGGTTGTCAAATCAGTCGTCCTGATTCTTCTGCCTCTTCCTGCAAGCATCAACCCCTTGCTCTACCTCCTCTTCAATCCACACTTCCGCGAAGATGCACGTCTCCTTTTTAGCAGAGCTCACCACCATCATGACTGCAACCTGGATTCCTTCATCTCAGTTGACACAGAGAAAAGCTCATATGACTCCACTCAAGCCCTGGTGTCCATTGCTGCTGAAGCAGATGCAGTGTTCGAGAGTTCATCAGCACCAAACCCAGAGACAGTCACCCGGTTTTCCAGCCCACCCTCAGTGCCTCTCATCCCATGCCAGATGCAGATGAAACCCTCAACAAAGAGGGAGAGCGTTGGAGAGAACCTAGTCAGGTCAACACCAGGACTCCTCGCCAAAGAGCAGGAGCATTTTAGGAGCAGTGGACTGGAAACTCATAATGGCACCTTCTTTTCTGGAGTCTACCACTCCCCACTTCTCTCAGCTCATTCTTAAGTCTTCTCCTAAACTCTAAAGTTTTCAAGGACTCTATGAGTGTGAGAAGTCGCGAGCCCACATATGAACTGACCCCAAAATCTTCAGAGCTTACGAACAATGAATTTTAATGTGGGACTATATACAACTGTATTGTCCCAACTGCTACATGGCATATAAAAAAGAAAAAAAGAAAAGCCTACTCACATTTTGTGACACAATCTTGTGGGCCATTCTGTAATTTAATCTTAAATGTTCAAAAACAAATATGCATTTATTTTTTGTAACTTTTTAACTTGTTTGTGTAATTAGGCTTAAAGGAATGTTCCAGGTTCAGTATCATCACCATCCAGGGAATACTGAGGATTTTCATATAAAAAAAATTAATTTCCCATTCAACTCCCTTCATAAAAACAAGCGAAAAATTGCATAAAATAATGCACAAACAATAGAAGTCTATGGGGCAAAAGTACTGCACCGGCATAAACATTTAAATTCACACTGTATCTATAAAACAGTTTTACATAATTACAAATCCAACAACAGAAATAATTTTGGTAATACATAACCAGAAATTAATCTTATGGAAGCTTATTTCTGCCACCAAATAAAAAATAAAGGTAATTGTGACTTTTTATATCACAAGTCTGACTTTTTTTTTCTCTCAATAAGCGAGATATAAACTCAAATTGCGTGTTATAAAGTCAGAATTGTGTGATATAAAGTCAGAATTGCATGATATAAACTCACATTGAGGACTTATCTCACAATTCTGCCTATAACACGCAATTGTGAGTTAAATCACGCAATTCTGACTTTATATCATGCAATTCTGACATCACGCAATTCTGACTATATCTCACAATTCTGACTATAATGCAATTCTGACTTTATATCATGCATTTCTGACTTTATATCTCGCAATTCTGACTATTTCTCGCAATTGCGACATTATATCTTAAAAAAAGTCAGAATTGTGAGATAAAAAGTCAGAATTACCTTTTAATTTTTTTTTTTTTTTTTTTTTTTTTTTTTAGTGGCAGAAACAAGCTTCCATACAGTACATCTCACAATTCTGACTATATAAACCTGCAATTGCGAGAAATAAAGAAATAAAGCAAACTCACAATTCTCGCAATTATGACTTCTTTTCTCAGAAATGAGTGCTAAAAAACATGAGCTCTACATGTTATTGTTTTAAACCTGGAACACTCCTTTAATTTGAAAAATATCACAGGGATGTTTGCTGATGTAAAAAAAAAAAAAAGGAGTTATGCATCTAAATATTTCAATGTGAAAAAGGTCTCTGCATAAAGCTCAGTTCTTATGTCATGTATCTAAATGCATTCATTTCCAAGTGTGTATATATCAAAGTCTTGTTAATTATTTGCAAGTCGTTACTTGCTTACGTGCCCCTAGTGAATAAAAAAAAATAATAATAATAATAATGTACGGGAAGGTAAATACCTATGTATATTGTCAAATAATATTTAGTGTCTTGAGAAACAACAACAACAACAACAACAACAAAAAGCATCATGCCAAGAGATGCTAAAACATAAGGCCAGAAACATACTCTCTGCAAGTACACAAAAGGCTTGGCCAACAGTCTGCAAGCTCCCTGTCCCACTCTACATATTTAACATGCATTGTGGTGGCAAGAAACCTCGAGAGAACAGAGTTACCTTCAAATATCTGTGCCATAAATTCAGGTGTCTAGCTATAAACATGCTGACAACTAATATTAACTAATTGACTTTCTTCAAACCATTGCTCCAACATGACACATGTTGATCTAGGAGACATTTTGCTTATTCATACCATAATCCACCTGCCAGAAACTCTGAGAATGCAAGATGTGTTAAAATGAGTTAAAACGTAATTCGTAATGCAACAGAATTCAACAAGGCATGAACATCAAGCTTGTGTAGTTAGAAGCATTGTGTTCACGTACTTGCATAGACGATGTCTGAGCCTCACAACATATATTTGTGTTGCATTTCCTTTTTTACATCAAGTTAACAGGATTAAGGAAAAGCAAAAAGTTAAATGAACATGTCAGTGCTATAAACTGAAGATATAAAAGGAACTATGAGTGATTTGATTAATAAAGCTTGGTCGGGATCTTTTACAGATTGTAAAGTAGGCTAGCTATTGTATTGTAAAATATAACTACCTCTGATCTAGCATGCTATACCTTTTTTATCCGTATTGATTTCTATTCTTTTTATATTAAAATGTATATTAAAATGTAATTTTTTATATTGAAATTTTAAGATCTTTGTACAACAGACACTATTCTGGATGTAAATATTTTCATATTTCTGTACACATGTGATAAAGAATGATTTAATAAAGTTATTAGTTTCATAAATGTATGTCTTGAGGACTACTGAACAATTCAGAGAGATGTGAATGTAGTGTACTTTTGAATATTTTATCAACAATAAACCCAGATATAAAAGAAACTATAAAAATGAGATTCAATTAATTTAATTCAGATGTTTGTTTAATACACTACATGCACATTTTCTTGGGTTGCTCTACAGTGCTTCTCTCTTGTGAGCAGTTTTCTTATTTGTATTCACATTATAAGTCTTTTCTTCTGTCTCCACACAACCCTTCAAACACAACAGAGAAGGCAAACACTGCGATTCAGAGTGAAGAACCAAATAGCAATGGCTCCCCCCAGTGGCTCATATTTGTAATGACAGTGTATGAAGTGTTGAGCTCGACCTGGCTAAAAACCTTACATTGTTCTTCTGGACTGCATGTTCAGCCATACATTTCTTTGCCTTCTCTCTAGATTTGTTGTGTTTAAATTGTGAGAAATGAAAAGTCCTTTAATTTTCAAAAAAGAGCTAGCTCTTGACCTAGCTGTTATAGTTTTTCACACATGCTGACTTGATTCTCTTCATAATGTCTAAATACAACATAATTATTAAAAAAATAAATAAATAATCCAGTCTTTGATAGTTCTCCCAAATACGAAAATTCTGTCACCATTTACTCACCTATGTTCCAAACACATTTAAGGCTAGTTCATTGTCAAATGAAGATACTTTTGTGCCTACATTGAACGTTTTCAAGCTTTGAATCGTCAAGCTTAAACAGGTAACGTTAAAGACGGTAAAAGTAATCCATGTGAATCAAACAATGTAATCCACATCAAGCTCAATCCTTTGGGCTTGACATGTGATCATGCCTCGTGGATTACTTGATTTTGGGGTGAAATATACCTTTATTAATAGTCAAAACCACCAAAAAAAAAAAAAAAACTTGAATAAAGATTTTTAAAATGTCATGTTGATTCCCATTAATGGTAGCCAAATGTTTATAGGCAAATCGCAACCTAAGGTTATTGTCAACTCTCTTTAACTAAAACCATATACAGAAAATTACTTTCAGTGAATATTAGGTATTCATCGTGTTTTTTTACTTACTGGTGATGTTTCTGTCGAGTTTTGCTTGTTCACTGATCAACTAGGTCTGAATCATATAGCCCGCTAAAAGTTCACAGTCTTCATTGTATGACCATGCGTGGCTTTTCTGCTAATGCATTATGGGTTTTGTAGTTTTGCGGCTTTGTTTGTCATAGTTTGATTCTTTTTCGCGTGAACTTAAATCAAAGTTCAACAGTTTCTGTCCTCTAAACTAAAATTGCAATAACTTTTTGTACCTTTCAGATACCAAAAACAATGGTTTTGTGGGCCTTTTTTTTTTTTTTTTTACTTTTCCTTTGCTTAACTTTATTCATCTTTACACCTTTTATTGAAATGTTCCTTAAAATAACCTTAATGTAAATAGATATAAGCCTAGTGTAAGTGATGCACAAAACTTTCGACAAAATATTCGACCAAAATGGTTGAAATCTAAAATGGGCAGAAATCACTGACTGAATCAGTGACACTTCATTAGCCCTTCTCCAATCTACCAATAATAATACACATCAAATTCTGTAAGTTTTATAATGAAATTCAAATAATAAATGATGTACTGTCACTGTAGCCATTGCACTCATGAACTGATCATCTTTAGGACCTTCTAGTTATAGCATGAAATAATCATGAATGAACATCAGAAAGAAACAGTACAACTGAAATGTGTCATGTCTCATTTAATCACTAAATCAGTGTTTCAACCACAGAAACAGGTCATTACCCCAGGAAAGCCATTTAATATTCATAGTTCGTTAGTCAGCGAGAAAAAAAAAAAAATTCTATAGAGGAGCATTTTGCTAAATATGCACTATATTACATATTCATTATATTTTTAATTGACCAGTTGTCTTCATTATTTAATGTATTAATGAATAAATCTGTCAATTTACAGCCACCGTTCAAATGTTCATTATTCAACAATGAATTAAAATACATTTTGATCCTGACAACATTTGGCAGGACAGATATCATTACATATCAGTATTACACGGTAATTTTACTTCAGAGCAGTGGCAAAAATAGCTTGAAATGTGATGAGTTTCTCTCTTTTGTTCTCCATTTGGACATCTGTGAACCCAGAGGACTGCAGCGCTTCCATGTAGACCTCAGGATGCCAGCTCTCCCCGCTAAACATGTTCTTCGCGGCTGCTTTTTTAACAGTCTCTAGTCTGAGAGTTGTAACCATAATTCCACCTAAGGAACAGAAAATAATTTTTGAATATTAAACATTGGTCAAAGTGACACAGCTTAATTCTTAAATCATGCTCACATGAATTATCAGGTTTGCAGAAACTACATGCTGCCATTAATGCAAAACCATTCCATATCAAGTCAAATGAGCGTTTTCACTCTAATTGTTATGCTGGTATCATTTTAATGAAAAAGTCTATTAAATTAGTTTTTTTTTTTTGTTGTTGTTTGTTTTGGAAAAATATTAGACTGTTAATATTAAGCAAATATTAGACTGCTGTCACTTTAAGACATAATGCACGGATCCAAAATACTGATACACATGCCGTTGTCTTTCTTATCGTTTACTTCAGACATAACCTACTGTTTGCTAGGATACTCGCCAAGATGGGCATATTGACAATTTTTGTTGTTATTTGTCCGTTCAAGCGCAAGACTTGAAAGAGAACTCAATATTTGCACGAGTTCTCTTTCACGTCTTGTGCTCGAATGTTAAAACTGGCAAGGCTTAAATGAGTTTAGTTAAAACACAGATAGCAACGTGTGCTGTTCAGGTCTCACCTGCGGTCACGCGCTATTAACACCCAGGTGATGATGGCGTAATTGACTGGTCATAGAACACAGGGCACTCGCATTGAACAAAGTTTAGGAGAAGCCAGAATGCATATCCATCAACAGAAAAATAGCCTAAATACGGTTCAATTTTTTTTTTTTTTTTTTACAGAGAACCGTTACACCCCTAGTTTACATGCACTCTCATCATGCGATTATAATGAGATTTAGGTAATAGTGCAATTAAACTTTACCTCATTATTTGTTAAAAATTATTTTCAATGAATTGTTATCTTTCAATATAATACTAAGAAGTGAAAAAAGAAGTGAATAAGGCCCAATCCCAATTCTATTTTATACCCCTGAGTACGGACGTGGTTTTGTTTTCTACTGTGGTGCTGCGATAACGGAGCTCTTTGCAATGTAATACAAACGAGTCAGTTGTTGCCTTGGTAACGCAAGAGTTTACAGAAGATACAAGATGCAAATAGCAACTGAAGGATGACCAGATATTTCGTTTAACTGTATCACTCATATGTGTTCACATCATTCAGATGCGTTAGCAAGCTACTGAGAAACTGGCAGCCAGGTAACACATAAGTGATCGATCCTGAGTGGAAATATCACTACCATGATCACTACACGCATTCTAGCAGCACGGTAGTCGGTGTATGCAGGGAAATTTCTCATACCCCTTCGTTCGAAGTGTGGTCCTGAAAAATTTTCATTTAAAGGGCTTTCTGGCCCTTCCCCTTCCCCCTACCACTCCAGCCAAAAGAGAATTGAGACACCCCTACCCCTTCATGTGAACACGCAAAACGAAGGTATAAGGGAAAGGGGAAGTGGTAAGGGGTAGAAATGGGATTGGGCCTAAGTCTACATTTGTGCTATAACGACTTTTACTCTCAACTCTGGCCATTGAGGTCCACTTTACTGCAGAGTTTAGCTCCAACCCCAATCAAACACACCTGCAGAAGCTAATCCAGGAACATGGTTGAGAATCACTGCCATAATCTAAACCAAAGAGTATAGAACCCAAGAGGCGACACTCTTATCCTTTTTGGGCAACAGCCACTAGATGGCGCACCGGTAGTGCGGTCACCATTATAGGGTGAAAATACTAACTGTACCATAGAATCCTTCACATCTTACGCACCCAAAATCGGCAAATTTCACTGCCAAATCAGAAGCGCAAAAGAAAATTTTTCAAATGAAATCATCAGTAAATTTTATGGCACCTACGGTAAATGTTGTATTGTCTTATATATGTTTTATTTTACCAGTTGTGGAATCCAACCATTCAATCATCTGAGGTAATGTGGTTAGCATACTTTATAGAGTATTTCCATTTTATGCAACTTTACACATTTATTAATAGTAAATTATTAATTAATACATTTAAGATCATCGTGTTTGCAGTGAACAATATAGTGGAGTAATAGTAATAATAGTATCACTCCACTAGGTCTGAATTGAAATAGGCTATATTGTACGTTTTAATAGATCACGCTACAAACATAATGATCTTATAATACATGATTCATTGTTGTGTCCGTTATCACTTAATTCCCACTTTTGGACACTTTTGCTTTAATGAACATTAGACAATACTGTAAAATCAAGCTGTTATATTCATATATATACTGTCCAACATTCCCAATTTTTCTGATGCATGTCCTTAATTTAATTTTATATATTGGTATTAATTCAGTGTTTATAAGCCTAATGCTAATACTAGATCTTTTAAAGAATTTTAACCCAAACTGACTGGGTTGCTGATATTGCCATAGAAACTAGTGGTTTGCTGAGTCGCTTACACCCCAAAATGACGGAAGCGCAGGGCTGCTGCTGGGCAATGGAACGTTCTATTGAGTGTCGCTTCTTTTTAGTGTATATTCTTTGTCTAAACTCAGTAGGCTCATCAGGAAAAAGGTGGATAGGTGTGTAGTGTTTCTTTACACAGTGACCACCATCTACTGGCCTGGCAGCATAATACAGCATTGTTAGTCATTTTCATGGATCTGTGTGAACAGGGATCATTTTGACTTAAAACTTTTCTGTTTTTAGTACATTGTTGTTGTGTAAAATCGTGGAAACGTACCATTAACTTGTCACAATAGTTTTAGTAATTTCTACACAACTCAATTTTCTTCATAATTAAAGACAACACAACACTGACATAAAAAAAAAAAAAAAAACACAACGGAAAAGTTTTTTTCTTTGTACATGACAACACTGTCAAAATGATCCCGTTCACACAGATCTGTGAAAATGACTAAAAACTCTGTATTATTCATGCCAGGCCAGTAGTTGGCAATGTCACTTTGTAAATAAACACTATGGCCTGTGCCATGCCGCAACCTCCCCCAATTTCTCTTGAAGCCAATACGGAAGTGACTTAAACTGCGATTCATCGACTGGCCGCTAGGGACAGGCTCCAAAAGAGAGCAGAATCTCATTGAGTCCCATGTTAAAAATGGCCAACTTTACAGCAGAAAAAAAACATGTTTACAGCCTGGATCAAATTGTGGTTTTGGACTATACAGCTAATTTTGCCCTTCATGACAACTCTGAGGGGGGTGAATTTTTTTATAACTCATCCATTTAAATTATATTAAGCCTTAAATTTCTGCATAAATAAGGGCGTGATCGCTTGAGTGACAGGTTTGCCGCTGCTGTCTGTGAGCCGTCACTTTACCTCAGCTAATTCCAATTTGGCATTTGGCATCTCTGCCATGTTTGTGCTTTTTTTTTCGGGATTATTTTATACAATTATAAAATAATAATATTCAAACCCGATTCCAAAAAAGTTGGGACACTGTACAAATTGTGAATAAAAAAGGAATGCAATAATTTACAAATCTCATAAACGTATATTTTATTCACAATAGAATATAGATAACATATCAAATGTTGAAAGTGAGACATTTCCAAATGTTTGGAAAACTGGGACGCCATGTCATCCGGACTAAAGAGGACAAGGACAACCCAAGTTGTTATCAGCGCTCAGTTCAGAAGCCTGCATCTCTGATGGTATGAAGTTGCATGAGTGCATGTGGCATGGGCAGCTTACACATCTGGAAAGGCACCATCAATGCTGAAAGGTATATCCAAGTTCTAGAACAACATAAGCTCCTATCCAGACGTCATCTCTTTCAGGGAAGACCTTGCAGTTTCCAACATGACAAAGCTAGACCACATACTGCATCAATTACAACATCATGGCTGCATAGAAAAAGGATCCGGGTACTGACATGGCCAGCCTGCAGTCCAGATCTTTCACCCATAGAAAACATTTGCCACATCATAAAGAGGAAGAAGACCTAAGGCACTTGAGCAACTGAAAGCCTGTATTAGACAAGAATGGGACAACATTCCTATTCCTAAACTTGAGCAAC
The DNA here is from genome assembly GCF_018812025.1 of Megalobrama amblycephala. Classification (NCBI taxonomy): domain Eukaryota; kingdom Metazoa; phylum Chordata; class Actinopteri; order Cypriniformes; family Xenocyprididae; genus Megalobrama; species Megalobrama amblycephala. The sequence continues at coordinate 27,744,243 of NC_063067.1, forward strand.
TTGTCTCCTCAGTCCCCAGACGTTTGCAGACTGTTATAAAAAGAAGAGGGGATGCCACACAGTGGTAAACATGGCCTTGTCCCAACTTTTTTGAGATTGTGTTGATGCCATGAAATGTAAAAACTTATTTTTCCCTTAAAATGATACATTTTCTCAAATGTAAACATGTGATGTGTCATCTATGTTGTATTCTGAATAAAATATTGAAATTTGAAACTTCCACATCTTTTTATTCACAATTTGTACAGTGTCCCAACTTTTTTGGAATCGGGTTTTTATACAATTATAAAATAATATAGCTTACTGCGTTAATGGTCAAGACTCAAGATAGATGTGTGTCTGTGTACATGTGCACGCATGCAGAAGATAAACAGAACACACGTTTTTGGATCGTGGCATTGGCTAAAAGTTTTGTTCCTGAGATTTACTACAATGACAATGGCGGCAGAATATAAAGCGACAAAACTGCTTGGATATTATAACTAAAACTGCTGCATTTTGAAAAATTATACTTTGGACGTGGGCTCATTTGTTTGTGAGATATATACAAGCATATACAGTTTTACAACATAAACACTGCTCAGGTTGCATAATTTCTTGAAGAACGATGATGAAGAGCAGATCATTCAGAAGAAATGTGATGCAAACAATGGATAATATATCAATATTTCATGGATTTAATGCTTTGGTGGACAAAAAGTACTGTTTTTTGTTTTTCAAAGGACACTCATGGACATTTTGCCCAAGTAGATCTCGTGATCGCCATTTCATTATAAAGGTATGAAGTCCCGTTTGATTTTTCATGTTGTTATTTGCACACCCGACACAAACTACAATTACTGGTGTTGGAGCATCTATATCGTGAAAAAGACATCGTAGATTGACAGCAAACATTTAGAACTTTCAAATGATATAACCTGTTATCTTTATTAATATTTTAGATAGTATCTAAGATGGATAGATAGCTCCTTTGCCTGCTAACATGATCACGTCAAGCTAGGCGGGCGTGGTTTCAGCAACCAGACACCTCAGTTCCAACCACTTCCCGCCTTTTTGCCCATTTTTAGTTATCCAGGAGTGACGTGTGGTGACACACTGCTAATGCCGCGTTCCAGGCAAATCGTAACCTGTGTTTTTCCAACCTTCTACCCGTGAAAGTGCACTGGAACAGCAGTCAAAGCCGTGACTTCCCACCCGTGAACTCGTACTAGATTGATGTACTCCCAGTTACAGGTTCTGACGTCACATACCCGCGAAACAACAATGGCAGCCCCTACGGATGCGGTGTTTATGCAAGTGCGTGGTAAAATAAAAGGTATAACAGCTTCTCTTGCCTTATGCGCCGTTTCCTCCTCTGTTTCCCTCAAATAAGCAAGGAGTAAGCACCTTTGGCGATAGAAATAATTGTTAATTACCATAAGGCCGGTACAATCCGCCATGTTGGTTTGTTTACACTTTTACGCAGTTTGGCGTGACTTTCCTGGAACGCTACAAAGTCGTGAGTCGTGATTTGAAGTCGTGACTTACGGGCTCAAAAACCTGCCTGGAACACAGCATAAGATGCAGCGGCCTCATTTTTGCTTTTCTTCAGAAATCAACTGGTGACAACACAGACACTATGCCCTTTTTTTTTTTTTAGTCTATGGCCTGTGCACATAGACATTCTTTTACAGAGCACTCACGCCAAACGCGCATACTTATAGACTAAACACGTAATACACATGTTAATGTCACAATTTTCACAGATCTGCATTTTTGTTGTTTTCTGTTGTTGCGCTTTAAAACCGTTTTCAAAAGTTTGAGTTTTCAGACCCCCAAAACGCCATTGTCGTGTCCGTTTTCTATTTTTAGTTGAAAACAGTGTAGTGTAAACAGCCCCTTTGACACCCGTTTATGGCATTGCTGCAAATAATAACCCTTTTTGGATCTCTTTATTTTTAAGAGTGTAAGATGCAGTGCTTCCCACACATAGACTTTACTTGGGCGGGCCGCCCACGTATAATAACTGCCGCCCAAATATATTTGGAGACACATTTTTGCTTTTATTATTTTTATCCTCTAATACTTTTATATCCGCCCAAGATAATGAAACCATCCGTGATCGATAAACTAGTCATTTCGTACCTGCTCGTTATATGTGCGTCAGAACTAGGGCTGGGCGATATATCGCATGCGATTTTCACGCGCATTTCATCAGTAAAGCCGGTTCCCTGATTACCGCTAAAACGCCATCACCTGCTTTCAAATGGAGCGGCATTTTTAATAGACAGAGCCGTAGTTCACTGACAAGCTACGCAATATCGCGTTCATTACATAGACTGTAAAAAAATATGGACGTAGCATCCGTGACGTCACCCATAGAGTTTTGAACAGCAGTTTTGACGCGTAAATGAGGCCGCGGCCATCTTAGCTGCGCGTCACCGCACGTCACTCCCGGATAACTGAAAATGGGCAAAGAGGCGGGGAGGTGGTTTGAGCTGATGTGACTGGTTGCTGAAACCACGCCCGCCTAGCTCGACGTGACCATGTTAGCAAGCAAAGGAGCTATCTATCTTAGATACGATCTAAAATATCAATGAAGATAAGTTTTATCATCAGAACGTTCTAAAGGTTTACTGTCAATCTACGGTGTTTCTTTAAGATATAGATGCTCCAACACCAGTAGTGTTGGGTGTGCAAATAACAACATGGAAAATCAAATGGGACTTCATACCTTTATAATGAAATAGAGATCGCAAGATGAATCCAATCTGTGGCACTTGGGTAAAATATGTGTCCATTGCAAAAAAACATTTCACATTTCTTCTGAATGATCTGCTCTCTGTCATCGTTCTTCAAGAAAGGATGCAATCTGAGCAGCGTTTATGTTGTAAAACTGTATACGATCGTATCTAACAAAATGTGCCTGTGTCCAAAGTATTTTTTTTTTTCAAAATAGTGCAGCAGTTTTAGTTATAATATCCAAGCAGTGCTGTCAGAGTTGTATATCCTCCTGGTATTGTCATTGTAGTAAATCTCACAATCAAAACTTTCAGCCAATGCCACGATCCAACAACGTGTGTTCTGTTTCTTCCCCATGCATGCACATCTACACAGACACACATCAGTCTCGAATATTATGCAGCAAGCCATATTTTATAATTGTAAAAAATAATCGAGAAAAAAAGCACAAAAACGGCTGAGATGCCAAATTCAGCGGCAGCTGAGGTAACACGGCTCACAGACAGCAGCGCAATCTACCTGTCACTCAAGTGACCACGCCCTTAATTATGCAGAAATTTAAGGCTTAATATAATTTAAACGGATAAGTTATAAAAAAAATTCACCCCCTCAGAGTTGTCATGAAGGGCAAAAATAGCAGTATAGACCAAAACCACAATTTGAACCAACTTGTAAACATGTTTTTTTCTGCTATAAACTTGGCCAATTTAACATGGCACTCTATGAGATTCTGCTCTCTTTTGGAGCCTGTCCCTAGCGGCCAGTCGATGAATAGCAGTTTAAGTTACTTCCGTATTGGCTTCACGAGAGAAAGGGGGAGGTTGCCGCTTGGTTCATTATCGCAGATGAATCGCCTTCGATAATGAACGCGATATTGCGTAGCTTGTCAGTGAACTATGGTTCTGTCTATTAAATGCCGCTCCATTTGAAAGCAGGTGATGGCGATTTAGCAGTAATCAGGGAACCGCCTTTACTGACGAAATGCGCGTGACAATTGCATGCAATATATCGCCCAGCCCTAGTCAGAACAACTGTTTACTCCCGCTGACATTCCTACCGGCGCTGCATTTTCCAAAGTCACAAGGCGGCGCTGTTGCGCGCACTACAAGCTTGCGCAACAGCGCTTCAGACTGCTTCAAAGTGATTCTCAATCAATGAAAGCGCAGATTTATGCCAAGCGATTACTAATGAACTCAAGTTGATGAATTATGACAATGTCTACTTCATGGCCTTTATATAAAATGTTTTAGATGATTGTAAGAATCTGAAGGATCAGCCTGCAATAGTACAGACATTTCAAAATAAGAGTCCCGGTGTATTCTGGGCTTTTTTCTTTTGGGCATTATTGGTATTTTGGTTACACAATAAACTATTTAATTTGATTTTCATTTAATTCATAGTAAATGATTGTTGTCTCCCTCACAGGAAGAAAAGACTAAGAACATTATTTGACACATATTATTCATTTTATGCATTTTACTAGTAAAATCTGTGTCCCATTCACTGAGAGAGACACTATATGACAGCAAGGAGAACATAGGAAAAGGAGAACCATTTAAATGCTGTAATTTTGCATAATTTACAATGCATAATAATGCATAATATTAGTATGTAATTAAATGTAACATGCTATGTAATTCAAATTAATTTCAATAAATAAAAATACTGTTAAAAATCACACATTATTTGTTTGTCACATGTAGTAGACCATTTTTGTTGCGTGGGTAACTGGAGGATTTTTTACCCGGCTACCACCGCAAGTATATTTCAAACCTGTGGGAAGCACTGCGCAAATATGTTCCCCTTAAGAACAGTGCAAATTTATTGCTAAATTGTAACATAGGAGTTTGGCGTGTAGGCTAGAGGATGATGATGGTGATGTTGCATCCTCCATTTTATTAAGGGGAATAAATAACACTTGCATTTTAAGTTGTTATAGCACAATTTTGAAAATCATGAAATCATGTCCCACTATTGCTTTTTACGCAAGTAAAAAGAGATAGTGAGAGATTAAGTTCTCATGATCTCACCTGGTTTCATCACTCTGTGAATCGCTCTCGCTCCTGCTTTCAGATCCGGCCAGAAGTAATAGCAGTTACAGTGAAACACCTTGTCAACAGTGTTTTCCTCTATCGGCATGGCCACCAAATCACTGCAATACAACACAGCCTTTCCTCTGGAGATCTGCTCCTTCATGCGCTCACTGGCCATCTGATGCATGTATTTTGAGTAGTCTACACCAATCAGTTTCCCTCTTGGGCCAGTGAGGAGCTGCGAGGCTGCCTGCAGACCGAGGCCCGGCCCGTGACCCAGCTCCAGCACAGTGTCGTTGGGTTGTATGTTGCTCAATTTCACTGCATTTTCCTCCAAAATCGGATTGTGCCATTTAAAGAACTTGCTTACCAACCATCCAGTTAAAGAATACGTGGGGTGACCCAGCTGTTTGCCCACTTTGTCAGACAGCATTTCTATGCAAACAAATCAAAAGTATTTATTTTACACACAAACATTGTTATGTCCAAAGCAGAATTGAATGCAATTCAAAATTATTTTAAATGTAGTTTCAATTCATCCATATATATATATATATATATATATATATATATATATATATATATATATATTCTGATAAATGATTAAGTTATATGCTTTACAGTGACACAAGATGTCTTAAATAATGTTCACAGTATCCATAAAGTAGAATCACAAGTATAAAAACTGTTGTTCTTTTGTCCTTTTGTCTCCAGCAGGGTGGATCTACCATTTCTTTGATTTTGTTTAAGAAATGGTTACATTTATTTACCCGAGCTTGACCAAAATTATTTTTCAAATGTTTTAAATCACGGTACCATGACACCCTAAACAAATCTTTTAAAAACTGAGTTTGATTTTCTAAATTTTATGAGGTCCAAATTCCACGCTACGTGCTGGACTATGAAATGAGAAGGCAATGTCCATTCTCTGCGTTCTAGTCTAATGTAAACTCACACAGGTACAACAAAACTTATGTTTAAGTAGTTTCAGGGTTAAAAGCTTTAAAAGCTTTAGCGCGGTAAAATAACATTTAGTTGCGATATTCACTTTCCCTTGGCCGTGCTCTCTGTTAGCAACAGTCTGTCTTTTATGACAAGCACAATTACGTATTCGATTTTATAAGTATACTACAAATATAGTTAACATGACATTTAATCAAAAACTGTCAACACGTGTTGATATAACAGAAGTATGTCTGCTGCTCCGACGCGCTTTACTTGCCTCCGTGCTATTCCAATGACGACGCCACCGTCTGTGAGCGTCACGACCTGTCACTCACATGAGATCGACCAATAGAGGGTATGCACGTGACGTCACCGTCGAAGTTACGACTGCGGTCACGCCCGCTAAGTGGCAAAAGACTGAGCGGCAGCATTTGTTTGCAGCGTGAATGTCGCTTAAAACACCCAAAACACATCCAAAACAGAAAAGAGCTTTGTGATTGAATGTACAAATAGCTTTGACACAAAACCTTTAGGTATATATTTAAATACTGCTGAAAGCTACAGAAAAAAGAAGCAAATGGATTGCTGCAGTTCCCAGAAACAACTGGACTCCAGCAGAGAAACATGTTATCATTTTGTGTCAAATTGTTGGATTTTGAGGTAAAACCATACCGTATATATTGTATTGTTATAAATATATATATTGTTATAAATTTTCCGTCTTATATCCTGCATAATTGTGTGTTTTAAAATAAACACTGACAAAAACTACTATACCATAAAACAATATATGTTTTAGGGCTTGACAATATGACGATATATATAACATTGATATAAGTGATTACGCGGATTTAAACCTACCGATATTGTAGTTATAAAATGTTCACAGGCAGATTTTCTTTATGTATTTCCCCGACGTGGAAATAAGGCACATTTAAATGTCAGGAAACACGACTCCTGGTTGCATGTCAATATCCATGGATTAGGTTTATTTGACAAGTTGTAAGAAACACTTTCGAGTCCAACCTTTAGTGTGATCGTTTGTTTTACTCGCGTTTTCGCAGTTTCCTCTATTAAATCCAGTCACGCAGCAGGTTCTTTTGCCACTCAGTCCCAAGAAGTCCTCGCTGCATGTGCGGTGGTGTTTTGCTGACATCATAGACGCATGCGCAGTACCGATCTCTGGATTATGCGCAAGCGCTGGTCTTGAGTGACACGCATGCTCAATATTGTATTGAGATGATGTTCTAACCTCTGTAGTACTGATGAATTTTAATAAGTAATTATTTACATAAATGTGATGCTTAAGTCATCCTAGTTTCTCTACACACATGTATAATATTTGTCTGGACAACATTTTAAATGAGTTTTTAAACCTACATTTGATGGATTAATAGCATAATGTCACCTTAAGTATTTTTTTTTTTTTTTTTTTTAAATGTGTGTATATAGAACATTTTAAAATAAAGCCATTTTATTTTATTCAGGTCATATTTGCTGTTGAGTGGAACCAAAAATGAGTCAAATAATTGTCTCTGTAATTTTAATCCTAAAAAGGTACAATACAACAAACTTAAAATACCAGTACACATTCAAGGGAAAATGCAAAATTTTAACAGCACCAAGAAAAAAAATATATTGTCAGATGTCAAAATAAAAAAGTGCTTAATGATATTTTGTCTAGTTTTCAACAGTGATCTGTAGCCTACATAAGATTCCTCTTAATTTGCTGTTCAGTGTCTGCAAGACATGCAAGTACATTTATTAAACAAACAAACAAACATTAATTTAATTTAAATTGAATATACAAACTGATCACAGCAGTCAGATCAAGCAGTTGTCACTCAAGTGACCATTTATTAACTTTGTTAGTTGTCCTTGGGGCTATAGTGATTGCTGTCACAGATGAAGCAGTCTGCTGAGCAGTAACCTTCAAACTCTTTGGTCGAGTAAAATGCACAAAGGATTCCTTTCCTTCCATCTCCAATATAGCCTGGTGGGAAGTCTTTAAATAAGTCCCCACAACAAAGGCAACTGGTCAGTTTATATGACATCTCCTTGTAGTCACTGGAGTATGCACTCCAGTTGACAACGCCTATTGTAAGAAAGAGATTTAAAGTAATAAAAAGTTCTGAGAAATGCTTAAAATGCATTTGCAGCTTAAACTTAATGTGTAGAACTATCTACTGGTAAAAATATAAAAATAATAAAATTAAAAACTTACTGTCAAGCCAGGCAAAATGAGCCTCTTTTCTGAATTATGCCTCACAAACAACATCATGGAAAAGCCAGCAAATCAGAGACAGTCTGAAGAAAGCCACATCTCCATCTTCTTTGACCACATTCATGAGGATATGTCTCAGGATCTCAGGTGGCATCTGCTGGAAAAAAAAGTAGTTTAATATTATTCAATATTAAAATACTAGTCGAATAATAGCATACATTTAACATGTTAAAAATAAAAGAATTTGAAATAGGGATAACTCCCACCTTACTTATGTAATCAGCTTCCATTTCCAATTCTCCTAAAGAAAGAAATACCATACCATCTTCATTTGGTCACTGCTTTGTGGATGCATCCAGCATGCCCTGTTTGGCTGCACATTTCATAGGGCTGTCATGTCCATCACTGAACCTCGGCTGATGTCTGAAAAGAGACAAAATATTATGACCTAATTGTATTTATTAAGTGAAGTGAGATTTTGCAAGTGTAGTGTTTATCATGACATTACTTACAGTGTACTTGGTCTATTTGTGTAATATCACAGGTGAGTCTCTCACTATCATTTAGGGACTGTGGAGGTGTACCTTCACATACAGTACAAGAAAAAGTGATTTTTACAATACATAAAAAAATTAATGATCATTGTAAGATATAACAAAAAAACTTACAAGTACTATCTGACCATAACCATTAAAGGTCAACTGATCACTTGGTGATACAACTATTCTTAGGCTGTGTTATAATAGTGGATGTTGTGCATCAAAAATGTGTGTCCTGATGGCATGAGCATGTTCAGGAAATAATTGTTTTTGCAGTCTGTCCACATAGTATTATGTACTGAAGAGAAATAAGAATCCCTGTGAGCATTATACAAGTCATGTCAGCTAAACAAGTTTACGCCGTTTCGGATACATAACACTACACATGACTGTGCATGAAACAACAAAACATTAAATAAAGATTAATTACCAACATACAATCACTGTTGTTAATTAATCCACCGTTTTTCTGTAGATACTTCTTGGAAGACCAAAGAACGTGCAATCGTTCACCACCTCTCTACTGCGCATGCGTCTATGACGACTTCAAAACACACCTTCGCGCATGCGCGTAACAATGCCCAGTACGTCACTTTCCCGTCGAAAAGTGGCAAAAGAACCTGCTGCATGACTGGTTCTCTTTCATAGGTTCACTCGACACTGTGTAGCTATGACGCAATGGGAACGCCCTCTGGGTGTGCCGATTGTCTGAAGCCCGTATAGAATCACGCCAATCCATTGGCTGATGGCGCGGGCGCCGCCCCGACGCTCTTACACCGCCATCCTATACTGACGAATGTGCCATCTGCTCCTCAGATTTCTCTGCCTTTATGAAGCGGCCATTTTAGCCCTTCTGCTACGGTTTATCTGACCCGAATTTTGGATTATTATTCAAGTGTTTCTTCATCTGCACTTCAGCGACTGCGATAGTGAAACTCAGTTCTCCTTGTGGTGAAGTGCCATGGAGTTTCGTCATTGCATTCCGCCGTGTTCTCGCTTCATTGCGAGCAACGACCCACACAGTAAGTGTGTTAAATGTTTGGGTTTTTTGTACGCGCGTGAGGCTGTTCATGGTGCTTCTGCTTGTAAATTCTGTGAAAATCTCCTTCTCAAAACTCTCCGTTCTAGACTTGCGGTTTTTGAGAAGGAGTCATCCGTTTTTCTCCGTTGCACTCCCGAAGCCGCCAAGGCCTCACGTGAATCCGCGACCTGGGGTTCAGATGTAGAGCTTGAGGACATGGAGAGCGAGCAGACAGGCCTCGCCCTTTCTCTCCCTCCCTCTCCTGAGCGCATGCGCAGGGTTTTGCCGGTCGAATTCTCGCATGATTATCTGTGCCCTAGCCCGGATGCGTGTGAGACGGTTTCCTTCGGGCTAGACAATGTTATTTACACTACAGCGTCCGACTCTGAGGATTTCGGGCCTGCTTCAGCTGACGCTCTCCCGCCTGGCGGTCAGGAAGCACAGCCTTCCGCGGCCTATTCAGAGCTTATCGACATGCTTTCGCGTGCTACAGAGAAGCTTGTTATTGATTGGCCCAACGACCCCTGCGAATCTCAGTCGTCTAAACTAGATGAGAGATTTTTGAGCGGCCCCAATTCTAGGCCAGTGCGGAGAAAGCTGCCCTTTTTCAGTGATCTGCATAGTGAGATTTCCAGATTCTGGAAGCAGCCATTTTCCACCCGCTTGACTAATGCAGCAGCTGCTGACCTCACCAACCTTGTTGGTTCTGTGGAGCAGGGTTATACTGCCATTCCAGCGATTGAAGACACGCTGGCTACACACCTCTCTCCATCTTCGGCTCCTTCTTGGAAGTTCCGCCCCCTCCTTCAATCTAAACCATGCAGGACTACTTCCGCCTACATGGCAGCTGGTCAGGCTGGCATGGCCCTTCATACAATGGCCATTCTCCAAGCTTACCAGGTGGATGTTTTGAAAGAAATGGACGAGGGCGATGGTCTGATGCCGGAAGCGGTCAAGGAGCTCAGCAGAGCCACAGATTTGGCCTTAAGAGCCACCAAACACACTGTGCGTGCTATAGGGCACTCTATGGCGGGCTCAGTGGCTGTAGAGCGCCACCTATGGCTCAATCTTACGGAAATCCGTGAAAAGGATAAGGTGTTCCTCATGGATGCCCCTATCTCTCACTCTGGTTTGTACGGGGAGGCGGTGGTTGACAAATTTCGGGCCACCAAGTCACAGTCGGCTGCTCTCAGGCAGTTTATGCCTAGGAGAGATAGGGACTCTTCTACCCCCTCCTCTTCTCTACCCAGAGAGCGCTTCTCGCATAGGAAGGAGTCCACCAGTAGGACAAGTGACCCGATTCATCCCCCTCCGACTATGGTTTGGGGAGCCCGTGGTCGGCCATTTCCCCGCCAGCGACCCCATAGGTGTCTTGAGCTGAAGCGGCCCAGCAAGCCCTCCGCTCCAGCTCCTTCGAGTCACTCCTGACCCTCACGTCAGAAAGAGGAGAGCTTCCCCTGCCTTGCGAGGTTGGGTCAGACCGTGCAAGCGTTTCTGCCCACCTCTAACTCGCTCCCCTCATCCAGCTCTGTCACATCCGCTGGCCAGCGTGTTTCGGTGTACAGTGTTTGATCAGCCTCACCCCTTTTCATCACGGGAGATAGGAGACGCACTAAACTTTCTTCCCTCACCACCGATTTGTGTGTCGCCTGCTGCTCGCGTAATCGGAGACACATGCAGTTTTCTCCAGGAGCCGGCAGACCCCATATCGGTCACACAGGCTGTGGGCCCTCTCATCCTGCGTCAGGATGCCAGGCGTTCTCTTTCGCGGTCAACCATGCTGCCCTGCAAGGACCAGTTCGACACTCTAAAGCAGGTATGTCCTCTACATTGCGACACACTGCTTCCTCTATCTCATTTCTTTCACGAATAGAGGCGTCTGCCAGGGGTATAGCCTTGGATTCTAAGAACAGTGCAGTTCGGTTACACACTCCAGTTCTGTCGCAATCCCCCCCTTTCAACGGGGTTCTTCTGACTGTAGTGAACAGCACCTCAGAGGCTTCTGTGCTACAGCGGGAGCTATCTTCCCTCCTCCTCCTCAAGGGGGCAATAGAAGAAGTTCCTCCAGCGGAAGTGGAACACGGCTTTTTCAGCCGCTACTTTCTACTTTCTAGGATGGCGGGCTGCGCCCTATACTAGACCTCCGTCGTCTGAACTTCTCCCTTTACAAAGGGAAGTTCAGAATGTTGACACTGAAGAATATCATGTCTCAAATTCGTGCGGAGGATTGGTTTGTCACTATAGACCTGAAGGATGCATATTTTAATTTTCAGGTTGTCCGACGGCACAGGAAGTTCCTCAGATTCGCCTTCGGAGGAAAGGTTTACCAGTACAAAGTTCTTCCCTTTGGCCTGGCCTTGGCACCCAGGACATTCACGAAGTGTATGGATGCTGCTCTGGCCCCGTTGAGGCCCCAGAGTATTTGTATACTCAATTACCTGGACGATTGGCTAATTTTAGCCCACTCCAGGGAATTAGTGACTGGCCACAGAGACATCGTTATTCACCACATCCGGTCTCTCGGCCTCAGACTGAACACCGAAAAGAGTGTTCTCAACCCATCCCAACAGACTGTGTTCTTAGGGGTTCACCTGGATTCTGTTCAGATGCAGGCCCGTCTGGCTCCTGCCCGGATTTCCAGTCTTTTTACATGTTTGGCCCGCTTCAGGCTAGGCCAGGGGTGCCCAATAGGTTGATCGTGATCTACCAGTCGATCGCAAAGACAATGCTGGTAGATCGCACACAATTATAATAAATGATTTTGTTAAATTTTAATAAAAAGAAATATAATGATGCCCTTTCTTATCCTTTTAGTTTCTGTTTGACTTGCATTTGACTAATACATTTTTACCAGGCAATATTTTTGTTTATTCACTTGCTATGACAACTAGCCGGAGAAAAGAGTGCGAAGTCGGCTTTGTCCAAATACGCATGCGTATTACACAGATGATTTTCATGAACACATCCACGATCTCTTTCATGTTCTGCATTTTCGCACATAGAGCTTGTTAATACAGTGATAATTAAGGAAGTCAGGAAAAGCATCTTCCTCCTTGTACTTAATAATGAATCCGTTTGAACGGCCAACCATCGCATGTGCTCCGTCACCATCAGTGTTGATTGACAACAGTTTAGACACTGCCAGCTGTGTTTTGTCGACAAAGATTATGTAAAACTGTCTGATTCTATTCAGTGCAAGTCATCAGAATAAGGTAAATGACATGGCTAATGTAATCTGTTCTGCTGTAAGTATTTTGAGTTTAGGATTAAAATTGAAAATTGAATATCAACAATGAACATTTATTTTTATTTTCCTGAATTCCATGTAGAGATGCATTCAGTAGTATCAACAAGCATTTGAAATTAAGCTGTTTTTTTGTTTTTTTTGTTGTTGTTTTTTGGTTGGTAGATCTCATTTAGTTGATCATTTTAAAAGTAGACCATCAGGCAAAAAAAGTGTGGGCACCCCTGGGCTAGGCCATCATGTCTCTGTAAGCACCTGTAGCAGGCTCCTGGGCCTCATGGCCGCAGTATCCCCTGTGCTGCCCCTAGGATTGCTTCACATGAGACTGTTTCTTTGGTGGATGAAGCTCCTAGGGGTCTGATCGACAGGACCAGATTTTCACCTGTTGAAAGTGTCATGCGTTTGTTTCCGCGCCCTTGCAGTGTGGCGGGACCCACTCTTTCTTCAAAAAGGAGTCAACATGGGTGCTATTTTCAGTCGGCAAATGATCACAACGGACACCTCTCTGACCGGCTGGGGCGCAGTCTTTGAGGGCAGGCCGGCGTGTGGAGTGTGGACGGGAGAGTTCCTCTCTTGCCACATAAACAGCTTGGAGCTCAGGGCTGTATCCCTGGCCCTGCTGCACTTTCTCCCCTTTCTCAGGGGATGCCACATCATTGTCAGGACGGACAACATGGCAGTGGTATCTCATATAAATCGTCAAGGGGGCTGGACAGGCATGTGCATCGTCTCCTCCTTTGGGCTCAGAACAAACTCCTCTCCCTGAGAGGACCCTGAACCTCGTGGCAGATTTTCTGTTGAGGCAGAAACTCAGATCGGGACAATGGATGCTAAACCTTCAAACAGTAGCCCAGATTTGGGAAGTGTTTGGCAGAGCGGAAGTGGACCTCCTTGCATCGCAGGAGTCATCTCAGTGCCCGCTTTGGTTCGCCCTGAGCTCCCCAGCGCCTCTGGGCATAGATGTGTTCACTCACCCATGGCCGAGATTGAAACTCTATGCATTCCCGCCTGTTAAGCGACCCCGGCTGTTCTGTGCAGGGTGAGGGAGAGCAGGATCCGTCTCCTACTTGTAGCCCCATTCTGGCCATCCCAGGCATGGTTCTCAGAGCTGATTCTTCTTCTGGACTCCCCTCCATGGGAGATCCCGATCAGACAAGACCTGCTGTCTCAGCTTCAGGGCAAGATATGGCATCCTCATCCCGAGATTTGGAAGCTGTGGGTATGGCCCATCAAAGGCCGCCAGCTTTAATCTCTAGTCTTCCTGCTGACATCCAGGAGACCAGAGTGAGTGCGAGAGCTTTTTCCACAAGAAGGCTGTATTCCTCCAAGTGGAGGGTTTTTGAGTCTTGGTGTTCAGCTCATGATGTGGATCCAGTCAACTGTCCTGTGGGTTCAGTGCTGGAGTTCCTACAAGAAAAACTTGCTGCGGGGGCAGCTGAAACTACTCTGAGAGTTTATGTCGCAGTCGTTGCTGCTCGAAGGGAGTCAGATGAAATTCCCCTGGGCAAACATAGGTTTGTCTCGGCATTTATGCGTGGGGTTCAGCGCCTAAAGCCAGCACGCCCCCCTGGAATTCCCTCTTGGGATCTGTCAGTCGTCCTGAAGGGCTTAATGGAGGCTCCTTTTGATCCCTTGGAGTCAGCTCCAGAACGGATTCTCACTCTTAAGGTTGCTCTTTTGTTGGCTCTAACTTCTTTAAAGTGAGTGGGGGATTTGCAAGCTCTCTCTGTTAGCGAGGCGTGTATGGTCTTTGTCCCTGATCTATTTAAGGTAACCTTAAGACCTAGGCCAGGATGTGTCCAAAGTCCTGTCTACACCATTTTGCTCTCAAGTTATCACCCTTCACTCATTCCATCCTCCTCCTTTCGCCTCTGACAAGGATGAAAAACTTCACTTGCTCTGCCCAGTCCGAGCTCTGGAGTCTTACAGAGATCGCTCTAGCGGTTGGAGAAGAACAAACCAGCTTTTGGTATGTTTTGGTGCTGGCCGCCGCGGGCTTGCCGCATCAGAGCAGAGAATTTCTCACTGGGTTACGGAGGCTATTTTGCTGGCATATGAGGTGCGTGGTCTGTCTTCTCCTCTCAGCGTTCGGGCACATTCCACCAGAAGTGTGGCTTCCTCTGAAGCTCTTTTTAGAGGGGTCCTCCTGGAGGACATTATTGTAGCAGCAGGATGGTCCTCCCCGCACGCGTTTGTTAAATTTTATAGTTTGGATCTCGATATGGCTCCGGTGTCCCAGGTTCTGTCTGTTTGAACCAGCCATGGTTGCTATTTGGTTTTTCATTGTGCCAGATATGGCAGCGCTTTAGCTTGGCGTGTTTGGTATATCGTTCCCATTGCATCATAGCTACGCAGCGTCGAGTGAACCTTTGAAAGAGAACGAATAGGGAATAGGGAACGAGACGCTGCGTCCGTTGCCAAGCTCCTCGCGCTGCCGACAAGTGGCCTTTTTCAGCAGAGAAATCTGAGGAGCAGATGGTGCATTCATCAGTATAGGATGGTGACGTAAGAGTGTCGAAGCGGCGCCCGCGCCATCAGCCAAAGAGTTGGCGTGATTCTATACAGGCTTCAGACAATCGGCACACCCAGAGGGCGTTCCCCTTTGCGTCATAGCTACGCAGCGTTTCGTTCCCTATTCAGAGAACATAGGTTACGCCAGTAACCCGAGACGATTTGATAGGGGAAACTGCGAAAACACGAGTAAAACTAACGAATTCCACTAAAGGTTGGAATTGAAAGTGTTCCTTACAACTTGTCAAATAAACCTAATCCATGGATATTGACATGCAGGAGTCGTGTTTCCTGACATTTAAATGTGCCTGATTTCGACGGCGGGGAAATACATAAAGCAAATCTTCCTGTGAATATTTTATATAACTACAATATAGGTAGGTTTAAATCCGCATAATCACTTATCAATGTTATATCGTCATATTGTCCAGCCCTAAAACATATATAGTTTTATAGTATAGATTTTGTCAGTGTTGTTTATTTAAAAACACCCAATTATGCAGAATATAAGATGGAAAATATTTAATTGATGAGTTGTCAACATAATATATTACAATACAATATATACGGTATGATTTTACCTCAAAATCCAACAATTTAACACAAAATGATAACTGCAAAACATGTTTCTCTGCCTGCATGGTCCAGCTCTTTCTGTGAATTGCAGTGATCCATTTGCTTCTTTTTTCTGTAGCTTTTGGCAGCCTTTAAATATATACCTCAGGTTTTGTGTCAAAGCTATTTGTACAGTCAATTACAAAGCTCTTTCCCGTTTTGGATGTGTTTTGTGTGTTTTTCGCGTCATTCACGCTAAAAACCAATTCACCGGCTCAGTCTTTTGCCACTTTGCGGGCGTGACCGCAGTCATAACGGTCGACGGTGACGTCACGTGCATACCCTCTATACACAAATCCGCCGCGAACTCTATGGGCGCCGCCATCTTGCCTGCCGCCATTACTGCGTGCCTGCGAAGTGTGACGGTGTGACACTTGCCGGTGCCCTCTAATGACATTTAAATTAAAGTTCATCCTGCTCATTAAAGAAAATCTCTGGTGAAAGGGAACATTGGTAGATGATGTCAGGCAGTGGCCAAAACTTACCGATAAAGGTAATTTATTGACAACATAATGTAATAATGTAAAAATGTAATGTAATGTAATTAAGAAGTGTATTAATTGATGACAACAATAAAACCGAACGCTGTCATTACTAGCTGTGTTGCTAATATGTTCACAAGCTTAAGTTTCAAATAATTATTAGGCCATCCTTAAAAATATTCTTGTTTGCCATAACCCGATTTCAATTTAGGACCGACCCAATTAATTATTTTTTCCCCTTTTAGTCCGACCGACTTGCCGATTGTAATTGCGTTAAGACCCACGGATTTTTTTTTACTCTTCAAACAGCTAATACAAATGCAATAAAATGTGAGACACACGCAATTGACGCTTTTCACACGCTCTCACGCCACACATCCATTTTCTCACGCACAGAAAAATCGCGAAGAGGACACAGAGACCGACAGACTAGACAGAGCAGGTTACTTATGATAGAAAAAAATCTCAGCTCTCAGATTCTGTCAATTTTATTACGAAATTCAAACAATAAATACCGTTTTGGTGCTTGTAAATGTGACATGCTAGAAATACAGATTAAAAAATATTACAACACCAAACGACGTATAATGTTATGTTCTTGTAAACATGTTTTTCAAAATGGATTTATGTATTCACACTTACCTTCGTCTGAGGTAAATCTCTCAGAAATGACCGAACGCTGTCAGCTAGCAGCCCCTCACACAGAACCTGTTTTGGCTGATATGTGTACTGTATTACATCTTTATTATATTTTTACTTATATCATTAAATAAAGTTGTTATTATAATAAAAAATGCATTATATTTAAATTGTTATTTTTAAATAATACTGCCAGCTGATAGGGCTCTCTGTATGTTTACAGCATTAAGTTAGGTGAGTTGTTTTTTTCTTGAGAAAAATTAATGCCTACCTTGTGTAGCCTAGTTAATATTTATCCAAATGAGTCAATATTAAATCAAATCACAATAATAATTAAATAATAATAATAATTGAATAAAAATAATAAAAAAAGTGTAACTTACCAGAAATTGTAGCCTACCATGTAAACATTGTAACGTCACTAAACCTAATAAAATTCAGCTTAGTTACTAAAATGTTTTGACAATCACAATACACTTAATGTGATGCAATAAAAAAAAGTTTTTTACATTTTTTACGACCTACCGACCATTTTTTATTTTTTTGGCTGTTAGGGCAAACCAAAATATTTTTAAGGATGGCCTTAGCCAGGACCAGTTGTAGCAATAAAATACATGTTCTTATAGGTATTCAAGATTATTTTATTAATCATCTGGCATGCGATGAGCCATCTCGGTTATGTGTTTCATCCACTTTTGACGCACATCTTGGTCCTCCGCTCGACCAGGAACTCTGTGCAATCCGTATGGCCGTAAACATGGGCAGTCAATGTGCAACAAAGCTTCGTGGATTACACAAACGGTTTTATTCCAGGCTTGTAGTTTTGTGCTGTTGTTAAAACAACCAGCCACACAACACGCTCTGCCCGGCATCACTGGACAGCATAGGTACTAAAAAACTATATAGCTAACATCTGCTACAGCCTACGGGACCAACACGCTACTTCTGCTACTTCCTTAGCAGCAAGGCACGCAGTAATGGCGGCGCTGCTTTACTTCCGTGTTTCGCCGGATTTGTCTATAGCAAACTATACACATCCAACCATCCAATCGATTTCCCATAGACAATATCAAGCCCCGCCCTACATTTTTTGTTACGTTTAAAAAGCCATTTCACTAGGCAATACGTCACAACATGGAAGAAAAGTCTATCAACATTTTCATGTCGACTGAACAAGCATGTTATGCATTTTCAGAAATAATCCAGCAACAGCGCTATAAAGTTTTACCTAGCAACACTAATGTGCAACACTAATATTCTGAATGTTTATATCAACATACTCCTGTTCACATTTAAATCTCAAGTTTTTAAATGTTTACATTCTACAACAGATGCTATAATGTATTGAGGACTAATGAACAATTCAGAAGGATGCACATTTAGTGTAACTTTAAATAGGCTATACTTTTTACATCCACATTCAACAGTAAACAAGACAAAATAATCAAACCACAAAGATAATCAACTTAAAATCATTATGTATAAGTCATTTGTAAACATATAAACCTACTATATGCATACTTTCTTGGTATTGCTCTAAATTCTCCTGCGCTTCTCTCTTTTTGCAGTTTTCATTGCAATTTTTATTCTCTGTAGAAGTCTTTTCTTTTATCTCCACACAACCCTTCAAACACAAGAGAGAACTGAAACAGAGTAAACAGAGTAAAGAATAAAAAAACAATGGCTCCTCCAAGTGGCTCATATGTGTAATGTCAGTGTATGAAACTCGACAGCCCTTTCAAAGCAAAAATCGTACCTTGTTCTTCTGGATTGCATGTTCAGCCGTCCATTTCTTTGCCTTCTCTAGATACAGTGGTTTGTTGTATTTAAATTTTGAAGACTGGAAAGTATGTAAGACGCTCCATTAATTTCCAAGAGGAATGTGAGAGCAAAGAAAGTCAGAACACCTCATGAAGTCATGAAAGCAGCACAAAAACAAAGTCATTGTTTGAACAAACAGCTAATTCTCAACTTAAACCAATTCGTTCAGTCAATGTTATGTCAGGCTGTTACAAACAAACAGATTTCAATTCCATAAGTTACACGCTTGACCTTTAAAATGGAGGGAACATACAGTAGTTTAAACTCACTATATCAGCCATGAGTGGGTTGTCAGGGTTTCGGTTCGGCCATCAGTAACTGTTAAAATGACTAGAAGTGTCATACAAAAAAATATAAAAAATTATGTTTTGCAAAACATATATAATTTACACTAGATTTATATTAAAGGTTTTGGTTTGAATTATTTGTTTAGTCTTTACCTTTGGTGGCAATTTCAGAGCATCAAAACAAATGCGTCCTGCATTGCAATGTTGGGGTGATAGATGGGTGTCAGGAAACGCATCTTCAGAGGCTCGAACGGTTACATTCAAACATGAGAAAAGTGTCTAAAACATGTCTAAAACATGTCTAAAATCAATTTAATAAAACTGCACAATGATGCTAAGTTCAGTTAAACCTCTGGTAGATTTCAGTCATTTAAGACCGAAATTTTTTTTGTTTTGATTTTTAAAATTGTTTACGTAATCGGAATGGTAGGAAACTTGGTGACTTATTTAACTTAATTGTCTAAAAATATATCCAAATGCAGAACCTTATTAAAGTAAAAAATAAATATGTTTGAAAACAAACACGGTTCTCAATATATATGTGTGTGTGTGGTTTTATCTCTTCATCATGGCACCTGTTAGTGGGTGGGATATATTAGGCAGAAAGTGAACATTTTGTCCTCAAAGTTGATGTGTTAGAAGTAG
Source organism: Megalobrama amblycephala (assembly GCF_018812025.1). Classification (NCBI taxonomy): domain Eukaryota; kingdom Metazoa; phylum Chordata; class Actinopteri; order Cypriniformes; family Xenocyprididae; genus Megalobrama; species Megalobrama amblycephala. Next base: position 27,763,970 of record NC_063067.1, read on the forward strand.
GGATGCACCGATACCATTGTTGCTTGTCAGACTTTACGAACATGATCCTCATGTCACACTGGGATCTCAGTTGTCCTATATGTCAGACTGCACGACAGTCAAGACGCATTAAAAATGGACTTGCACTTGAAAACTTGTCCGGAGTTTTACATCATCAACCCACGCACATTCGGTGACAGTGAGCTGCATTACACGCGGGACTGAAATGGTGGCTAACAAATAAATCTCTAGCGTTAATTTTGATCACGGCTTATCTTGAAAAACGAAGACAATTTGATGTTTGTTCGTAGGAGAAGTCACACTGCAGGACTGTGCGCCAAATCTTCTGACACTGCCAGAATTTCGTCAGAGGTAAAATTTGATCACAGCTGTCATTAATCAGCTGTCGGTGAACATGTCAAAGTAGCGATCAAAGACTACAGATTTTTGCCTAGGATTATAGGAATCTTTTAGGATTCTCAAAATTTGTCTCAGACAACCAAATTATGGCCAAAATCATACAGTGTGCACCAGCTTTACATGGTTGTCAGAAACAAAGAAAACATGTGAACTGTTCTTGGTGAAATTTTGCACTGTAAGAGCCCTAACTTTACAAAATTATGTTACTTGGTGCCATGAAAAAACTATGTTTTTAATAATTTTTCAAAAACGTGCTAACCAAATGGTTGATTTGTCACTTTATGGTAAACGTAGAAAAGCTAAGCTAATGTTTTCAGATCATCCATTTCTGCAGTCAGAATGGACTATTTGCTGAGAAATATAAACTTCTATTCTTAGCTATTGTTATTTATTCATGAATATACTGAAATAATTTCTTAAGAATGTATTTTTTGCAACTTTTGGATATTTTTTGAAGTAAATATAATGAATTCATAGAATTAATGTGTGGAAATCATAATTATCAGAGGCAGTTACTTCTTAAATGACAAATGCTGGTGTACTAACATTACTAAAATTGTAAGAGATTATTTATTTGCTTGTTGTTGTTGTTTTTACAATTACTAGATGGATGTCAACAGTTTCTATGGTACAAGAACTCTGCAGGCCCTTGTACCAGAAAACCCCCAAGACTCTGACCCAAGACACCGTCCGAGAAGAGGTAGCTGGCAACAGTTCTTTTGAGTCCCTGGATGAAGAAGATGTCCCTCAACAAGCACATCCTCTACAAAGCTTCCATGTAAGTCCAAGGAAAAGATGACTATCCTGTGTCCATCACTCATCCCTGATTACACTGAGCATATGGGTGGGATAGATCTTTCTGACATGCTGGTACACTTGTACAAGACCTCAGCCCAAGTCAAGGAGATGTTACTGTAACACAGTTCATGTTCGTGTATGGGAAGGAAGAGGACAGCGACAGCGAACTACTGCTGACTGAGCTTTTATTGAAACGAATGTTCAACAGAAAGGCCGTGCGACGCACGATAACAGCAACACAAATATTCCACAAAGGGCTTCACACCAGGTTCGGTAAACACAATCCACAAAGGGCTTCACTCCAAGTAACTCGTTGGGTCTCAGTCAGCAGTTCCCCTCTCTCTCACACACTCCTGCTTCTCACGGCGTCTTATCCTGTCTCCGCGCCAATCACTAGAACGAGAAACAGGTGTTCGTGATTTGCATCCAACCCACTCACTTACCAAGCGTCTCCCGCTATTCTCTCCGGTTGCAGACCTCGCTGAACCACTCCCCCCTCGCCACATACCCCCACCGCCCAACTCAGGCCGGGGAGCCGTCCGGAAAAAAGGGAGAGAAATATAGGTAACAGAAAAGGGAGAGAAAAGTCAGGAGAGTGAAGCAATGGTCCACCACATAGAGCAGCCTTCACCTGGGTAAAGGCCTGCTGGCACAGCTCCGTCCACTGGACCGTATCTGGTGCATCCTTTTTAGTTAGATCATTCAACGAGCTGGTGAGGGCTGAATAATTAGGTTCAAACCTTCTATAATATCCCGCCAGCCCGAGGAACTGCCTAACCTCCTTTTTGGTCTTGGGGCACGGACAGGTCGCAATCGCTGCTGTCTTGTCAATTTGGGGACGCACCTGCCCATGCCCCAAGTGGAAGCCCAGATACCTTACCTCCACGCGCCCAATTGCACACTTCTTCGGGTTGGCCGTGAGCCCAGCCCCTCTCAGCGATCTCAGGACGGCCTTTAATTGCTGCATATGCCGCTGCCAGTCATTACTATAGATAATGATATCATCTAGATAGGCAGCCGCATATGCACCAGAATTTTATCCATGAGTCGCTGAAAGGTAGCCGGTGCCCCGAACAGCCCGAACGGAAGCGTAACGAATTGGTGTAATCCAAACGGCGTCGTGAAAGCGGACTTTTCTTTGGATAATGGCGACAAGGGGATCTGCCAATATCCTTTTGTTAAGTCCAGTGTCGAATAAAATCGAGCCGCGCCTAGCCGGTCAAGCAATTCGTCCACCCGTGGCATTGGATACGCGTCGAATTTCGACACTGCATTCACCCTGCGATAGTCCACGCAGAAACGAACAGAGCCGTCTGTTTTGGGGACCAAAACTATCGGGCTCGCCCAGTTACTGCTGGACTCTTCTATTACTCCCATCTTAAGCATTGCCTCTAATTCGTCCTGAACTACCTTTTTTTTTGTGCTCAGGTAATCTATACGGCCGGCTGAGAATAACCACGCCCGGCTCAGTCTCGATATGGTGCTGAATGAGGTTGGTACGCCCCGACAGGGGAGAGAACACGTCTACAAACTCCGCTTGCAGTTTAGCTAAATCAGTGAGCTGGGAGGGCGAGAGGTGATCTCCTCCTGGGGTCAGAGCGAGAGATTGAGTTTTTACATTCGCCTCTGGCCCGAGATT